>NW_015172645.1:98830-128477 GCF_001447785.1 Gekko japonicus | reverse complement strand
AGAGAAATGGGAACATAAAGTCTATTTTCAGAATAAATCAAGCCCTCTGGGCTGCGTACGAAGTCAGGCACATTAGCAAGGATCTCCTCATCCACCGCCGTAAGTTCAGCCTTGTAGCGCCTCCCCAATCCACCTCCAGCTGGCTCGGAGGCTGCGAAACCTGAGGCGGAAGAGGGGAGGGAAGTTTGCCCGCTTGGGAACGCGTCACCACAGCCCCTCCCAACTGGGCGGGAGTGAAAATGGAGTCAATGATGACGTCGTGAAGGCTGTCATGTTGTGGTAGATTCCTAACAAAATGTTGGATCCCAAGCATTCAAAATAACTCCACGTTTAAGAACAAAGCAAGGTTTATTTCAAAGCGTTGGTTTAACCAGAACAGGACATTGTTAGGAATAACTACAGGTGACCAGGGAAGGCATAATATAGACATTTGAACCAGGTCAGGACCAATGAGCCCATTTCCCGCTGGCGGGAATAGAACATATAATTCGCGCCCTTTGCATGGGAACTTAACAGTTCTACAATATCAACACAGGTTCAGTTCACAGGCTAGATACCCAAAACACTCTAGGCGAAGCTTTCCTCCTACTACCAGCTGCACGACCTTGGCGTGTTCCGCTGACTACAAAACATAACTCAAGTAAACAAGGAACAGGGGGGGGGGGGAGAAGAAGACTGAACAGGAACCGGAATGACAATGGCAGCTAGCTGACAATGTGCTGCTTTTGCACCTGTACAGCCAGAAGCATTAATCAGTCAACAGCATTCATTGTGCTGGGCCATGCTCACAACTGAATGCATCTGATCACAGTTCCTGGATGGTAGTGCAAGAGCACATAAATCCATTTAACAGCAATGAATACAATCAAGCTTGGCTTTGGGAGTCAAGAAATGGGGCAAAATGGCAGGAACACTACAGAGACCTACTGTGCAGTTCCTCCATCCCAATAGGAGTTAGACAATATGCAATATGAAGCATTTTTTCCTGCCAGGTTGGGGTTTCCATCTTCCAGATGGGACCTGCAGTTCTCCAGGATTATAGCTGGTCTCCAGACTACAGTTTCCCTGAAGGAAATTGCAGGTTTGGAGAGTTACATCACATCCCCACAGAGCTCCCTCCCCTCCCCAAACCCTGTATTCCCCAAATATTGCCCCCAAATCTCCAGGATTTTTCCAAGTTGGCAATATTATGCTGGGTGCATTGAGTGAACAGACAGGGAAGGAGACAGCAGCAGTCTCAACGCATTTGTAATCCAGACCACCTAGCCGACATGCCTATAGCAAAGCACTTGTGATATAGACCCATTGAACCAAAGGGACCAGACTAGAATAAATTATTGTTTTCCCTCCCAAACAAGACTGAAGAACCATCTTTTATATATTTGATTTTTATATGTATGAAAATACAAGAGATAGAAAGCCCTAAATTGACTCATTCTAGAGTACCTGATGGAGTGTCTTCCTTTATGCATTTTCTTACTCTGCAGGTAAGGCCATGCACGGAATACATTTATACAGTAGAAACCAGATTGGCATCAGTTAAGAGCATCAGTTGTCCCAGTCCCAGTGCTATAGAATTCCCTTCTCCTGGTGGTATGTTGAACTACATCACTTGCCCCTTTTAAGGAACAAGTAAAAACCTTTCTTGTCCAACTAGATGCTCAGTCAAAGGGAAAATATAGGAGATGTGAAGAATTGATTTTTTTTTTCCTTTGGAGGTTTGAACTGAGTAAAACTTTCACCAAAAGTTTTAAAAAGTTTTTTCTCTCTCTGGGCAGAGAACAGGTGGGGTGGAGGAAGTCAGTTCAATTGCTTTCTAGCCACCCTTTTTACAAATGCTAATAGTTCTAGCTAAAGACAATGGGATGGTCAAGCCCTTCCCCCCAGCTCCAAGAAGGGAACAGAGATTTGGAGGTATTAAATACAAGAAGGATTTTGGGAAGAAACTCCTGGAGAGTTCAGGAAAAGCTACTTTGACCCAGCCTAACCTGGTCAGTGGGTGTGGAAAAGAGAGATGATAAAGTCTTGGGAGCAAGGAGGAAAGTCTTTTTGGTGCTGATTCCATCTAGGCAGACAGAAGTCTTAACTGAGGCCTGGAGCGGCCATTGCCCTGTGCTGGCCTGCACAGCTGAAGGAGGCTTTAAGGTAATGGTACTCCTGTAAAAACCTGTAACTTTCTAACCGAAGGAGTCTGCCTTATATTCAACATCAGATATGGCATCTATAGAGAGAGGAACATAGGAATTGTGTTTTACCCATTTCCTTAGAATCCCATGCTCATTCTGGGCTGTGCTAAAAGTATGCTTTTGAACATTTTCTTTTTAATAAATACTTTGCAACCTTTGATCCTGGTATTCTCTGTGCCACATAGTCCTCCACCATCTTGAACACGCTATTTTAAAAGGAGCACCAGGAGGAAGGGAAGGGCAGTCAATTGGCAAGTGGCTACCCCCACAGTGGTGTACAAGGCAGTAAGCTGTCCGCATGGTAACCAGACTCTGGGTAGCAGGAAATGCAGAGGAGAGGCCTCAGTAGGCATTCCTACAAAGGTAAGATGGTGGTGGTGGTTGATCACACAGAGCGAAAAGCCCCTCCAGGTGTTGGGAAAACCCAGGAGGGCAGAGTAGAAGAGGGCCTGCTGTCCAGAGCAGGACTGTTCCACCACAGGAGCTTTTCAGTCCACTGAGTGATAACAACAATGAAAGAATGAGGAAATGCCACACAAGGGTCATGCACGTAGGCTGAACTCTCTTACTGGCCACTGCTTATCACTGGAAGTGGTCTGGAGATGGACCTAGGCTTCCAATACCAACAGTTCAGTTCCCAGCTTCAAAATGGTCCTGCTGCCTGAATACATTTAGATGAATGTTTACAAATATGTGCAAAGGTGTTCCCTTTCCCCCTACATGCAAAAAACTAAGAGCCCCCCTATTTAGAAAAAAATGCAATAATTGATCCTTTTTTGCTATTCATTCTTCACTGCCCATTGCTCTCTGTTGTTTCCTTTTCTTTGTGCCAGTAAAGACAGGAAAGCAGTAGTGCATAAATCTTTTAAAATATTATTCTTTGCATAGGTTTTCAATTGTTTATTTTCTAATGTGCTATGCTACTGTGATGGACTGTCAAGAGTTAATGCCTAACAGAGTCTGAGAACCTTTGAGTGATAGGCTGTTCAAAAGGAATTCTCTGGAGTGAGTCAGTTAAGAAATGACAGTTGGAAACAGAAAGTTGAAGAAGAAACTGGAAAAGAGGCAAAAGGAGAGAGCAGATCAGAGAGGATCCCCATTCAAGCCAAAAGTTAAGAGAAGTGATCCCTGCCCATTGAAAAGGGAGATAGCTCTTAAAAGAGAAGTGATCCCTGGTCTGTGTATATAGAAGGATTTTGGGAACTTGATTGTATGTTCCTGCCTTTAAGAGTCAATGAAACTCAGAAACCTATGCTTGACCGTTTAAGAGAAACTGAAAAGAAAGCCTTTCTTCCCAACGTTTTAAAAGACTTTTTTGAATAGCAGAAACACTTACTTGTTGGCAACAAATTATAGTTAGTGTGATTACAAGGTTAGTTTTATTGTCGGTTCACCTCATGCATCCTACCCCCGATTCCACCTGACCTTTTCTCCTCGAAGTTAAATAAAACATTTTGTTTATTTTATACTTTCAAATGCCTCTTGTGTGCCATTTCAGTAGCTGAATATAAGAAAGTGATTTTGTCTCTTTCCTTAGTTCCCTGGACTGAGCCAACATCAAAATATGTATATTAAAGTGACTGGGTGGGACAGCCATAGACCAATAAATAAAAAGAAAATTGATATAGGGGCTGCTCAGTTAGAAGAAAGGGGGGAAAGGGGAAATCCAGTGCATTAAATATTTCAGGTATGTTCAGTGCCATTGTACTGACAATGTCTTTATCCTTATAACCGTACAGTCTGATATTTATGCTATGGTAGCTAGACACGGATTGACTTCACAGCAGCTTTCACGCAGAGGACCCTCTTGGACTACAGCCAAACTATTGAGGATGAAGGATTAAATTTGCCCTTGATTCATAGCATGGTTGCATGTTAACATTCCAAGACTGATTTTCATAATTTGGAAGTCTGGAGGAGAGTTGATGTATTTATTTCCCATTCCTGCCTCCTCTCTCCATGCTCCCTTGAAAAGGACAGCCTGCCTCTGCTGAATCTTGAACACTAATTATCCATGCAGAGGTTGCCTGTTGTCTAGCAGTGGGTGGATGATTGTTCCATCTAGGTCTACTTGGTTATCACAGTAGCCCTCTATTGTACTGAAATGTTTCTGTGCAGGTCATGGAGAGACACATTTATATCTGGGAAATCCCCATTTATATATTTGGGTTTTTTTGCAATGTATCTGATGTCAGCTGGATGGTCACAGAGTACACAGAATTTGTTTATTTCACTGTTATCACACCTGTCTTCCTAGGAACTCAGTAAAACATACTTCTCTCTCTCTCACACACACACGCACACACGCACGCACACACACACACCAATGCTGTTTTTCTTACAATAATTCTGTATGGTAGGTTAAGCCGAGAGTCAGAGTGTGACTGCCCAGAGATTCATGGCTAATCAGGGCTTAACTACATTACACATTTTTCTCAGGTATGTCCCTGAGTCAGAAGACATATTCTGAGAATCCATGCCTCCCAGCTGCACACATGCCTAACTTGGATCAGGATCACTGTGCACAGGAAACTTAAGTTTCCCTTCTACTGTTTTACTTCACTGAAACAGCCCCATGGGTACTATTTGCCCCATTGAAGAAGCATGTGCATGCATTCCTTCCATACACGTGGAGCTCCTCACAGGATAGATAGTACTCCCTTGGCCATTTCAGGTTTGGAAAATGGGACAGGCGAAGGCTTAAGTACCTCTTCCTTCATGCACACCAGGTAGGCATGGGGGCCAAGAAGATGTCTGCTGACCTGACTCAGGGTCATACTCAGGACAAACATGGTTAGGTCTTCTGAGTGCTGACTTAAACTTGGGTCTCTCCCTAACCCATGTATAACATTCTGATCACGACCAATGTTCCCTCTAAGCGGTGGAGTCTTGTGAGCAAAAATTCTACTTTGTGAGCTCCTGGCATTAAAGTTGTGAGCGAGTGATTTGGCCGCTGCATAAATTAGTTTGCTCTGGAGCCATCCCTTCCTGAGCTAAAACAGAAATGTGTGAGCCGGAGGCTAAAAAACTGTGAGCTAACTCACACTAACTCAGCTTAGAGGGAACAGTGATCACGACACCGTACTGGAATTAACAGGCTAGGCATCACAGTCTCCTGTTTTAAGATCAGAAGATGGTGCATTTCTGTTACCAGTAGCAACAGCCATAATGTTTCAAGCAAGGTGGACCACAGCAAAAGCTAGGTCCAGCATAATCATGCTACTTTCTGAGATGCAACGCTTCTTTGTCCTGTCTCAAAAGGCTGCAACTAAAGGTTTAACTAGATTTACTTATTTATTTATTGTTTATATTTATATCCTGCCTTTCCAGATATCTGGCTCAAGGTGGCTAACAACATTAAAATGGCATAAACAACCAAGTTAAAACAATTAATAAATACCATACCAGTTAAAACAACACCAGTTGCAATTAACCCAACAGAAATGGCGGTAATCCAAATCCCATCCAACAATAGGGGTAGCGTCCAGCGGAATCTCAGGCCTGTTGTTGTTGTTGTTCAGTCGCACAGTCGAGTCCAACTCTTCGCGACCCCATGGACAAGATCTCACCAGGCCCTCCTGTCTTCCGCCGTCCTCTGAAGTTGGCTCAATTTCATGTTCGTTGCATCGATGACACTGTCTAACCATCTCATCCTTTGCCGTCCCCGTCTTCTTTGACCTTCAATCTTTCCCAGCATCAGGGTCTTCTCCAGTGAGTGCTCCCTTCTCATTTGGTGGCCAAAGTATTTGAGCTTTAGTTTCATTATCTGGTTTTCCAGGGAACAGTCAGGGTTGATTTCTTTGAGGATTGACTGATTTGATCTTCTTGCAGTCCAAGGGACTCTCAAGCGTCTTCTCCAGCACCACAGTTCAAAAGAATCTATTCTTCGGCGCTCAGCCTTCCTTATAGTCCAACTCTCGCAGCCATACATGACTACAGGGAATACCATTGCTATGACCATGCGGACTTTTGTTGGCAGGGTGATGTCTCTACTTTTTATCATGCTGTTCAGACCTGACGATGTACCAGGGCACACTCATCAGTGGCAGCCCCTAATTGAAAGCCTGATGGAAGAGCTCCATTTTACAGGCCATGCAGAACTGTAAAAGGTCCCGCAGGGCCCTGATGTTCTCTGGGAGCTCATTCCACCAGGTTGGGGCCACCACTGAGAAAGCCCTGGTTCTGGTGACATTCAGCCTGGCTTCTTTCAGACCAGGGAGGGTCAGGCGATGTTGCGACCCTGACCGCAGTGCTCTCTGGGGCACATAGCTGGATGGCTCAATAGATATGATGAGACTCCCAAGTGGATCACCCACTGTTTTTAAAAGTGCCATAGAGGAGATTCAGATTGGGGCCACAGTTAATCCTTTTCTCCTATGTCATTTTTGCCACTGCAGTCTTCTCTCCCCTCCCCAGGCTGTTATTTGTTCCATGGGAAAGCAACACAAGAGGCTAAAGGGTCATGAGTTCTTAACCAGCAGTAGCACTGATTGAATAGCTGGTAGTAGCCCCAAAAATGAGTTTGTGTTCTCTGTTTCCCCTCCCGATCTGTGATGTTATGTCAGCATGACACTGTCCTAACATGGTGGTTGTGTTCTTCTACTGCTAACTACTGTTGAGAGAGGAGGAGTTGTTGAGACAACACACGGCCAGTAGATGAAACATAAGGATGTGGAATGGTATAGTGGAGTCTGATCTCGACAGATCTCAGAAGCTAAGCAGCAAAAGCTAGGTCCAGCATAATCATTGGGGCAGAAGCTAACCCTGGGAAACCATCATGGAAGACTTTGCAGAAGAAGGCAATGGCCAGCCACCACTGCTTAATCACTTCCCTCAAAAGCCCTATGGGGTTGACCTAAGTCAGCTGTGACTCAACGGCACTTTTCACACACACCAATGTTGCAGGGGGGGGGGGAGATCTACAGCAGTCAGTGTTGACGCAGAGGATCCTGCTCCCATTCTGACTTGTATAGGGTGTGTTGTTTTTGTATCCTCAGTTGCAGGAGTGGGGGATCCACAAGAAGCTGCCTTACATTGAATGAGACCATTAGTCTATGTGGCAGTGGCTATCCAGGATTTCAGGTATGGGTCTTTCACATCACTTTCTACTTGACCGTTTTAACTAGAGATGCTGTGGATTTAATAATAATACTTTCCATTTTATTAATCGCTTTCCCCAGTGGGCTCAAAGCGATGTGCAGTTACTCAATATAGACAAGGGACTAACAATGTTTGTAGGGGATAGGGAAGACAACATATATTCATTTTTAATTGCACGCACCGTCACTGCCCGGTATAGACATCTTCTGGCTTGGCTCCGTCGTTTTCTGCACGGCTGCTTGTTGGCCTTTGGGATTGAACCTGGGACCGTCTACATGCAAAGCAGATGTTCTAACCATGGAGCCACATCTACTCCCCGTGTGTGTGTGTGTCCCCTGAGAAGGAGTGTCAGTGGTTATGAGCAAAGCAGTGTTTGCTATATTCTGTAACAATTATCTGTTTTCCCCCTTGGCTGTTTCTGCCAAATGCCTTTCCTCTAGAGTGTCCCTCACTGAAGTTTCCTCATGTGCATTCTAAATGAGCATGCCATGAGGACAGAGGGAGGAAGTTCCCATGCTGCTCAATGGGAGTATTTATACTTACACCAGCATTTTCACTGGTGTAATCTTATGATGATTCCAGAGACATCCTTAGAAGGGTGAAACTTTGCTTAGGATTACACCCTAAGCCCTGCTCCTCCCCTTCCCCTTGCCATTTCCTTGTCCCTGTGCTGGAACAGTCATGTCAGTGCCAGGTTTACACCAATGCAACATCAGCAAGGCTATTCTATTCTAGCAGTTCAAAGACTGGCTTAAAGATTCTGGCAATGTCAATGTGAGCATGTTCGACAGTTGAGTTTGCTGTGTTCAAAGATGCTGATCAGATGTGAGCCAATCATGTGGTCTAATTGGTTGGTGATGAGCAGCTGCAAACTCTTGTTGAATGAGTTTGTATTGGCTTTTCCCAAAACAGGACAATAGAAAACAGTATTAGCCTTCCTATTTCCCAACAGTGGATAGTTAGATGTTTTCAGGTAGCCCACAAATCGGTTCAAAGGCAACGACCCTCCTATATAGTTTTCTTCCTTAAGCTGGTATTCAGAGATAGACTGCATCTGACCATGGAGGCTGTATTTAGCTATCATGGGTAATAGCTGTTGATAGATAGATCACTGTAAACAGTGGACAGTAATGATACCTCAGTAGGTCAGTAATAACTGCCCCATTTAGTTTCTGTATCCTGTGAGGGATGCTTATTCATATTTGGAAAGGTTTTTCTTTTCTTTTTCTTTTAGGCTAATTCAGAATTTCTGGTTTTCTAATGAAAATGTTGGTACTTTCAGTTGAAGCTGCACCATATGTGCTCCAAGACTGCAAACAGAGAACTGAGATTTCTTTCCGAAGCAGAGTTAAAACATCGTCCGGTAGATTTGTCTGACCTTTTGATATTAAAAAACCACACATGCAGGGTCTCTTCATCAATAATGTGGGAGTGTAGTAAAGGCATAATGTAGTCACTTACATTACAAAAGCAATTTTACTCGGTTCAAGCAGAATACCTTAATGTTCTTTTGTTAAGAACATTTTTCAGTTTCTCACACTGTATCCCCTCCATGTTCCTGCATTTCCTAATTTATTTTAATGAAAATTATAAGACTTGGGTCCCTTGGTGCTGGAACCAAGATTTATAATAAAACAGAAGAGGTATAAGTTTTGACATGTTCAATTGCAGACACATTTCTCTTTCCCCGTGTCCAAAGTTTAATCAGGATCCTTTGTTGTGCTATGAATGATGGGTAAAGTCCGCTATTTTGTAAGCATGTGCACATCCAGATCCTTCATAATATTAGTTAAAATCAATGTGCTGCTTTTTTAATTATTGCTCATGGTACAAAGCAGGGAAGGCTCATTTAGAAATGGATCAATATTGAAAAGGGATTGGTAGATGGGAGAGCAGTACATCAGGCAGCTTGATGTAAAAATCATTGGGCCTGTGCTGCGGTGGTTTAGGGTTATCAGCCTGGTTAGCCTCCAGCTGGCTGGAGGGCAGTGTAATGGGTGAACCTTACATGAACCAGTGTTCCTGGCTGTGATGTTCCTCAAGAAGTTGCTACCTAGCATACAGCATCATACACATCTTTTTTAAAAGAAACTATTAAGAAAACTTATCTCTGTCTGCTCTTTATTGATCCCGGGTAACTAAATTTTGACTGTAGTAGATGAGTCGTTTCTTTGTTCTTCCTTTAACCAGTTTATAACCAGGTTGTGTGCCTGTGCCTCGGCATACAGTAGCTTCAAGAAATAAAATGACATGAGCTCAGACACTCTGCGAACTCAGCTACAATACAACAATGGGAATCTGAGCGACAATGGAAGCAGTTGCCAAGTGGAAGCTCACACGCCAGATACAAGCCACATCTTCCAGGTGTCAGAGGTTGATGGTATTTCAGGGCAATGCCTATTTACATTTATTTATTTTTAAATCCAAGGCAACACTAAAAAAACAACTCAGAAATTAGGCAAAGAATATCAATTTTGCAAGCCCCGTACCACTCCAGCAGTGCCTTCCACCTGTCTTCCGGTAGCCCATTTCCAAAGCCTGGAGCTGCAAGGAAGAATTTCTATGCTGATTCCATAGCTGTAAAAAAAGAGGAAACAGCTGGCAGAGCATCTGGGCAGATTTAAGCTTATGAAGAGGCTTGTATTCAGGTATGTGGTTGCCAGGTCATAAAGGTAAGCCTTTGGAATTAAACTGAGAAGCGAATTGATATCCTAGGAAGCTTTAAGACAGACAGACAGATACACACATGATGAGCAACCAATCCAAGGCTTGATACTTGTGGCTGATTCCTAGGGTTGCCAACCTCCAGGTGGTGGCTGGAGATCTCCTGGGATTACAACTGATCTCCAGGAGACAGATTAGTTCACCTGGAGAAAATGGCTGCTTTGGAAGGCAGACTCTATGGCATTCTACCCCACTGAAGCCCCTTCCCAAACCCTGCCCTCCTCAGGCTCCATGCCCAAAATTTCCAACCTGGAGCTGGCAGCCCTAACAGTACCTGGAAAGGCTCAGAGAGAAAGTGATAAGCAATGGATAGACAATGGCATGCTCTCATTTATATGAATTGGCAGTGAACTCAAGGTGCTACAAATTCACATGATTAGGCTGCCTCCACAATTGCAGTGATTTTTCCCCCCACAGCAGTCACTCTCACCACCACTTGTCTACGCTTCCCTCCAATTTTGTAAGGCCCATGGTTAAAAGAAAAACAAATCTGATTTGAGACTTACTACTTAAGTGTCTCAAGGTCATTCTCAGGAGGACATATGTTTTGGTACGTGTTACAAAACATAGTCCTAGTTGTCAGCTTACCATGGTCACCATTTGTCTGTTTTTTAATTTGCACTATTACATCATTACATCATTACACATACCAAGGATTTTTTAAAGAAGGGATTTAATAGACGAGACAGCCTTTTCTGTGTTTTGTTTTTGCAAAGCCATCCAATGGGTTAACAACTGAAGAAGTACTAATGTAAACTACTTGAAATCCTGAGGCCAGCTGCAACACATACTGTTAAAATTCATGGTGACTACTGTCAAATGTGCTTAAAATGTGCATCTGAGCTGGTATTAAATTTACTGATGGGTAAATGAAGCAATATGTGTGGGCGAATAGCTGTGTGTCATCCATTGAAGAGTTAGAAATAGGATTCTGTATTGCTGGTATGCATTTAGCCTTGTTTCCATCAACTGAGTAAAGTTTCTGCCTTATTTTGAATTAAAAAGGTTCTTTTGCACTCCACTGTTTCACTGAAATGCCAATTTTGACATTAACCCGTAATAGAAACAAATCTACAAAACGGATTCAATTTAATATTTCCTGATTACAAATGACCAGCTCAGTAGCCTGATGGTCCTCCCCGAAACAAATCAGAATCTTCCAATACATGGGGCTGTCAAACTGGAAGGGTTGCTTGTGGGCTGATCTTATGCACTCTGAAAACGAGAGTGCCCTTTTTAAAAAATGGAAGTGGTAATACAACCTTAACCCAAACGGTGTGAACATGTGGCTCTAATTTAGAATGTCATCCCATATTCTGCATGGCTTCTCTATATTGTGCTCGACTCCAACACTAGAAAAAAGGTACTGCAGTGAATTATTGTGTAATTAATCATTTGACCATGAGGGACTCATTTACTAATTAAAAACGCAAAAAGAGTAAATTGAAATAAGCAGTGACTACTAAATCATGTCCTTTGACATGTCAGCAGCATTGTAATATATCATAATGTATCAGTCAGAGACATTTGAATCCTACACATTCAGATACCTTTTATTTAGAAGTGCCAGGATCATTTATTACACCTCTAGTTCAGTGGCTGTTCTTGCTGCTACTGCTGCTCTTCAAGCTATCTGTGCAAATGTTACAGTGTGCGTTTTCACTGTGAGAAATACTATATATTACACATACCCATGCACATTTGTCTGGAGAGCTTAGTATGTACGGTGGGATCAGCAACCAGAGGCTCCATTGCGAGATCTGCCCCTCTGAGGCTGGCACACATACACATGCCACAAAAAAGGCATTCGTAGGAGAGGAGAGCTGGCTGGGGCATTGGGACTTTCTGGAAATTCATGTTGGCTCACCACCACCTTCTCTCTGCTTATCAAATAAGAACATAAGCACATAAGAAGAGCCCTGCTGGATCAGGCCAGTGGTCCATCTAGACCAGCATTCTGTTTCACTAACTGGAAGGCCAACAACAGAGTACAGAGTTCAGGACTTTCTCTTGATATTGGCTCCTGGCACTGGTATTGAGAGGTTTACCACCTCTGAATGTGGAGGTTCCCCTTAGTCACCATGGGTAGCAGCCACTGCTAGGCTTGTCCTACATGAATCTGTCTGATCCCCTTTGAAAGCTGTCTGTGCTTGGAGGCATCACTACATCCCCTTACACAGAATTCTGCATTTTAGTCACTTATGAGAAGTAGCCTTCTCATAAAATTTGTTGATGACCAGTGATCAACATGTAATGCACAACAGGCAAGTACAAAAATAGATCAGATTCAGGAAGTCTAAGCACTTGAGTTAAATTCTCCAACATCAAGACTAAAGCTCACCATTTTAACAAATGCAGCTGTTATGTGTTTCCATTTCCAGTGGTCATGTCCCCTGCACAACTCAAGTGGGATGAAATTACAGGTATTGTACCACTCCCGCAAGGGTTTCCTTCTGTCAGATTGCAGACTCATAGGAGAAAGCGTCTTGATTCTATAGGCAATGGAAATTCTGTCCTGTATAGTGGCACACACAGACATGAATAGGCAAATGAATGAGCTCGTTTCCCCTTCTTTTTTGAGATGTTCAAGTGCAGGGTAGGGATCTTCCTGACCACCATGGTCATCTTCAGAGACCCTGCTTTGGTTGCTTTTGTCTTCTGAGATTAGTCAGGTAGCAACCCAGGAGAGGGTTTTCTCTCCCCAGGCAGATGTGTCTGTCCCCTTCTGTTGACATCTTGTGGCAGCAGTTGAAGACTTTTCTGTTTCATTTGGCATTCCCTCAGTGATCCCATCTTCCTGCCCAATGGTTCAGTTATTGTTTTTTATGGATTTGTATGTACTTTAGCTCTGGTTTATCTGTTTTACCAATGTGTTTTTGTGTCGGTGTTAATGGTTTTTAAGATGTATTTTTTTTTTAAAAAAAATGTTTTAATTTGTTGGCTGCTGTGGTAGCCCTTATGAAGGCAGAAAGGCACGGTATAAATTGTGGAAGATAAATAAAAATAAAATTAATCTTTAAATAAAAATTGAGTGCCCATCACTGGGGAAAAGAGCCTTTATTTTTCTCAGTCTCTGAGCCTACCAGGTAATACCAGACAAGATTTCCCTTCCATTCCATGCTTATTTATTTATTTATTTATTTTTATTTATACCCCGCCCTCCCCGCATGCGGGCTCAGGGCGGCTTACAACATATGGGTGCAATGCAGCACCATCGTTCCACAGTATGGCACACAGTGCGATAAAAACACAATAAAACAATTAAGAACATCTGACATCTGGCCTGGCTGGTGCTGTTTTCCTCTTAAGGGGTGTGAGTGGGATGGGGTTGTCAGGTCTTTCCTGGAAACTGGCACGGGATGGGGGGGGATTTACCAGGAGTGGGAGCAAGGCCCAGGTTACATACCGGAAATGACATCATCATATTGGAACATCCTGGCAATGCTTTGGAATTTGGGCAAAAACTTTATGGTAAAAATGGCTTCTACCATAGAGTTTTTGCCCAAATACCTGTGAGTCTAGGTGCAAGCTGAGTCAGAGTCCAAAGTCAGAGTTGAGATTCAATCCAGAATGTCAGTTACCAGAGAGCAGAGTCTAGTTTGGAGTGTGGTCTAGAAAGCAAGGTCTAGCAGTTTGAAGTTGTTCACAAGGGCAGGGAGAGAGGAAGTCCAAGGTCAGAGTCAGGAGTCGGTCTGAAGGTCACAGAAGGAAAGCAGAATCCAGAGCTGCTCTCTCAGAGTCAGGCAGTTGGTGTCTTGTTGCTTCCACATCGATCTTCAGGTCTTATCTCCCTACCAGTGAGGGTGGGTGGGAGGGAGCTTTCTGGGAGTGAAGATGTGGGGTGACATCGCTGTGTGTGATGTCCCTGACATGATGACTTTACTTCTACATGACCATAGAGTTTTGCCCCAAATATCAGAGCATAGCCACGCAACATCCTCAGCATGATGACGTTCCATTTGATGTCATCCTGTTGGGAAGTCATGCTGGGTCATTGCTGTTGGGGGTGGGGCTTCCCCCCTCCAGCCAGCTGGCTGGCAGTGGACAGGAGCCCGTGAAAATATGGGATCCTCCACTCCCACCTGGGGGATGGCAACCCTACACACTGAGTAGTCTACTTTGATTGGCTTTTATACTGGGTGAAACAGGAGGGCTGGTAACGACCACCTGGGTCTCATCTATTGGAATGGGCTGGAAGGTGCTGGTCCCTTTGCATCAGCTGTGGTCTGTGACAACCCTGCAGCTCATCTTCTTGCTTACTGGTTTCTGCTAGTTCAGAACTGATTTCCTGAGGTTCTCCTTCTTCCAAGGAGTCCTCTTCTCCTGAGGAGTCCTCGCTTTTGCTGAATCATGGCTGGCCCATGACAATACCAGAGCTTTGCCTGGACATTGCCAACATGATGACATAATTTCTGGTACATGCTGAAGGTAATGCCATCATATTGTCAGTGACGTAGCCTGAGCCTCTCTCCTGCTCCTGGTAAGTTCCCCCACTGGCCAACCAATCATTGGTGGGGCCAGGCATGGGGATGGGGATGGAGGCAGCTGGCAACCATGGGGGTGGGGAGGCATAGCTCATGCTTCTATTCCCCTCCTCAGTCTGCAAAGCAGAGCAACTGCTTCTTTTGCCAGGAGGAGCTGCAGTTTCTCCCTCCAGTGTGCTCCTTTTTTCCCTCCAGTGGCTACAAAAAAGCCTTTTTCCATGCTTGCCTATTTATTTAGAAAATGCTTGTGCCAACTCTCCAGAGACCTTTTTGAAGGTCCCCTCAAAGTAAATCAGTACAGTGACATCATAAAAAACAATAACATAACATTATCTATAATAACCCATATAACTTTCATCCAAAAATTATATTCATAAAACAGTCCTCAGGTTCAAAGAAGCCATAAACCCGTATATAAACCTGTATATACCATATTAACCTCCTTATTTAAAAGCCTGTGTAAAATTAAATGCTTCAGTATGGAGCCTAAAAGAAGGGAGGCTCCATCAGAAGGCCTCTAAGGCACCACCACTGGAAAACCTCCTCGATTCACCTGACAGAAAACAGCAATTTAGAAAAGAAATGGTTTCCTAGGTTATCTCAAGCCTGCTCATGTTGGGAGAGGAGGGGCTGCATGGCTTCTTTCTGTACAATTCCAGCCTTGCCCAGTTTGCCTGAGCCCTGGTGTAGGCATGCAGCGCAATGAGATGGTGAGGAGAGGAAAGGGAGTTGAAAGAATGGACTGTACCACTTCCAATTACAGTATGGGACCATATTTTTTAAACTTTCCCTCTACATTAATAATTCCATGTTATTAAGTTAGAGTTAGAAAGTTAGAGTTGCCAGCTTCCTCCTGGAAACTGGCAGGAGTGGGGGGGGCATACCAGCAATGAGGGGGAGGCTTAGGCTGGTGCAGTGATGTCAATGATGTGGCAATATCACCTCCAGCACACCATAAGTGATGTCATTGTATCACCAGCAATGCGGGGATGCTCTGATTTTGGGGCAAAAAACTATGGTCGATGCTGTTTTTACCATAGAGTTTTTGTCCAAATACCACTTGCCCAAATGCAATGATATCACTTCCAGTGCATGCCAGAAGTGATGTCAGCACACTGCCAGCAAGACTGCTGCCATGCTGGGCCAGACCTCCCCCCCACTACCAATAAGTCTCCCTGCCAGCCAGCTGATCAGAGGCAGGGGCTGGGGCCTGGGTCAAGGAATACCTCACACCCAGTGGGAGCCCGGGAGCCCAAGTGTAAGTGGAAAATATGCATGGCATGTAAACGGCTAGGTTAGAATCTTTATTTCTGATGGGCTCAATTTTTATTTGTAGGGAGTTGGTTATCACATGGGGGAGTATTAAGAATGTGATCTCCCTACGTGCAGCTTGAAATAGCTTAGGCCATTCTGCTGCCTTAGAACTCTGCCATCTCATTCTATTCCATGTATAGACCATACCTAAGTGGGCATAGGATTACCAACCTCAAGGTGGGGCCTGGAATTCTCCTGGATTTATAACTGATCTCCAAGGTATAGATATAGAGCCAGTTTAGTGTAGTGGTTAGGAGCACGGACTCTAATCTGGGAGAACCGGGTTTGATTCCCCATTCCTCCACATGCAGCTGTTGGTGTGACCTTGGGTAAGTCATAAGTTCTTTCAGAGTTGTTCTCTCAAGGACAGTTCTTGGGAGAGCTCTCTCAGCCCCACCTACCTCAGGTGCTTGTTGTGGGGAGGGGAAGGGAAAAGAGATTGTAAGCCACTCTGAGACTCCTTCGGGTAGTGAAGGGTGGGATATAAATCCTCTCTCTTCTTCTTCATAGATATTAATGTCATTGGAGGAAATGGCTGCTTTATGCTCTATGGCACCAGTGGCATACCATGGGGGATGTGGGGTCCACCCCATGCACAGCTTAAGGAAGGTCTTTGATTGTTTTGAACACTCTTAAAACTTACAATGTGATAATGGCACAACACCTTGTGTAGATGTCAGGATGCCACCATTCACCATAAAGACTGTGCAAATGTGTACTTGAATGATACAGATCCAGGTAGAACTTTGAGACATCCCCGAAGTGTTTAAGAACTTTAAGACAATTGGATCATCTTGGAGGGGGAGTAAGAAAACAATATTGTATTGTATATTCTTGTTACTAAAATAGGTGTGAACTGTAGAGAGCCCTGTCACAGGTTGTTTTGGGCCCAGCATAAAAAAGAATGCATACTAAATTTATTTATTTAGTTATTTGCACTATGCATTTTCTTCTATATGTGATGTGATTTTATTACTGTGATTTTTGTTGTTTTAGTTGCACTGTATACTGCTTTGAGTCCAGTTTTGGGAGAGAAGTGGCTTAAAACACACAGATAAATAAACCAACCAACATATAAGTCATGTTCTCCTAAATAACCTCTTGTACATACACGCCAACTACATTTTTCCCTTGTGTGAAATTGTCAGAGTCGGGGGAGAGGGGAAGCAGTGGTTCTATTTCCGCATTTACTTGTGCAAATGTAGGAATGGAATAGTCATTCTTTTCTTCATCTTTTTAAACACAACAATTAATGTGTGTGAATGGGTACACAATATCACTCAAAACATCACAATCTTAAACAGTATTGATCAGTAATCAATGAACACGCCTCAGTTCTCTTCAGAATCATGCTTGTCAGACCAAACCATTCCCACAAAAAAAGAGAGAAAGAAACAGCTCTCCCTTTCCCCCTCTTTTTGCAATATCAAATTTTAAACTCCGGAAACTTCATTGTGGTCCTGATGTCATCAACAGGTTCCCATATATTCCATCTCTAACCACCTCTAGAAAGTCAGCAATCCCCTTTTCTTCTGTATTCCAGGCAGTGGCAGCAACTGTGATGGCAGAAGAGAGAACTTACTGGAGGCCTGTCAACTTCCTCCATTCTTCTGGAACCATGAATGATGGAAGATTACTGTCTCAGGTACCAGAGAACCTGTGGGACATAGTTTCCTCTGAGCATCTCAGTTCTTATGGACTCAGGTGCTTTGCCAAAACTACATTTCTTAGTTTCTCCAGTGCTGGCGACACTTCCAGCATTCCCAGTAGCAGGGAAGGAGGGAGAGTATTTTCCACCGTGGATTGCAATAGAATTGGAGAAGACCCACTGAAAAAATAACACAGTTCAGAATACAATTGTTCATTAGAAGCACATCTGTCTTGTATTCAAAATAGATATAAGTTTTGGCAACATTACTAATATTAAAAGGATTCATCAAATGGGGAGATATAGTGAGTGAGTGAGAGTGGTATTAGCCTTTCTACTCATTTTGAAAAATATAGCACTGAAATGCTAACAAACTGGTGTTGCAGGGCAAGGGGAGTATACCATCTCTGTCTTCTTCTTAAAAAAAAGACAGTCACAAGGTGGCATACCATGTGTATGCATGTCACCTTGCATGTCACTGATCATCTCATACTCAATAACAAATCATATTGCAATCAATATCCAGTAAATGCCCAGGACACATATTGTTTGTAATAACTGTGTCCCTAATGGGTGGTTAAGACGCTGAACTGCAGGCTGTGGAAGGTCGGTAGTTCAGCTGTTCGAGACCCTAGTGTGCCACATGACAGAGTGAGCTCCCGTCTCTAGTTCCAGCTCCTGCCAACCTAGCAGTTCAAAAGCAAGAAATTGCAAGTAGATAAATAGGTACCACTTCAGTGGGACGGTAACAGTGTTCCGTGCGCCTTGGTGTTTAGTCGTGCTGGCCACATGACAACAGAAACGTCTCGGACAGCGCTGGCTCTTCGGCTTTGAAACGGAGATGAGCACCGCAACCCTAGAGTCGGATTCGACTGGCTTTCGAGCAAAGGAACCTTTACTTTTACCTTTTAATGGGAAATGGTGGAAGAAAAGAACTGGCACACAGGACATGGTGAAGATTAAGGTAGAACTTTATTAAGATTACAGTCCCATCCTAAGCAGGTATACTCAGAATCCTACTCAAGTCTATTCAATGGAACGTACTCACAGGAAAGTGTTCTGAGGATTATACTGTTCACCAGAACTAGAAATAATTTGACAATGAATGAGACTGGGATTTGGGAATGATACTACAAGCCCAAAGATGTCCAGGCTAATTGTTGGGGGGGGGGGGAACACAAAGAAGAATGACATCAGTCAGACCCCTTTAGATGTGTGCTCCCTTCATCAGTTTTCCCCAGCGCAGCAATAATTATGGTTTTATTAAATGCAGAAAGGTAGTCTGAGTGCTGAGGAACATCTGCAAAAGGAACTCTACCTAGAGACATTCAATTGTAAAGTTATGTGCAGAGCCTGTCTTATGTTTTGACTTATTTTATAGCATCTATAGTTTAAAGGATAATATAGTAGTAGTAGTGGTAGTGGTGGTGGTAGTACCAGCAGTGGCAGCAGTAGCAATAGTAGCAGAAGTGTGTTAGCCAAATTGCCTTGATTCGGATTGATATTTAGGGAATTTAAGATGTACCACGAGGCAATAGACAAATTAAGGGAGCAAGCACCAGTGTATACAGGGGTCCCGCTTCTTCCCAGCTCACCAGGAATAGACTCAGAGGCAGGCTTCAGTATAAAATGATTTCCTTTACTGTAGATTCTTCACAAGCAAGCAATACACAAGCACACACACAGTTACACAGTTCTAAGACTTAGATAGAAGAGGATAGCACTTTCACATTAGCAGGATGTTTCATTGAGGGACAATACTGTTACCTGTCTTCGATGGGATCCTTGGGAAAAATGAGGGAGACTATAGGGAAATGGGGTCATGTCTTGGACCAGCAAAGACACATGGAAAAGGTAGGGTTTAGGTGCGGAGAGAGAGAGAGAGGCCACATGGCTGGGTGCCCCCTTTTATGAGGGGGGGGCTTGGGGGGTTGGGCCAGGCTGGCTTCATGTCCTAGTCACGTGTCTCTTGGGGGTGGCCTAAGCTGGTCACATGTCTTGACCCACCTCCTACTAGTCCGTCCCAAAAATATGCTATTGGAGCAGGGTTTAGGGGGAGGGAATTAAGGGAGTGGACAATATTGAGATCTAGTAACTTTGGGGCAGAACAGTGGCACCTGAAGGGATTATGACTCATGCAGCTAGAGGCATTGTCATTACAAAGGACTTGATTGTCTTATGGCTGTCTCTTCAGCAAAGTGAGGCTGGGTGGGGGGAAGGGGATGTTGCCTGCGTGCAGAGAAGGAAACTCAGCATGGAGTTTGAATCCTTTGTTCTTGGGTCTTCTGCCTTGGCATGGCATCTGCCTGGCTTTCAGTGCTTCATGTGGCTAGGGAGCTGGTCCATCTTACAGCAGGTAAGCCGGTAAGTAACCCCCGAAACCATTGTACATAATCTCACAGGAAGGCCTCCTTCTTCTCTGTATGTGTGTGTGACTGGCATCATCTTTGGATCACTACACAGTTCAGTCCCTTTTTGCACACTACTGGCACAGTCCAAGTCTTAATAGTGCTAATAAGCGCCTTGCAGGGCAACAAGTGCTAGATGATTTAGATGGTATTTTAATGGTTTTATTCTGTAAATTGATTGATTATTTGATGTATATTTAATTTATTGTATTTTTAAAACTATGGTGTATACTGCCCTGAGCCCTCTGGGGGA
This sequence comes from Gekko japonicus, assembly GCF_001447785.1. NCBI lineage: Eukaryota > Metazoa > Chordata > Lepidosauria > Squamata > Gekkonidae > Gekko > Gekko japonicus. The sequence goes on along the minus strand of NW_015172645.1, from coordinate 108,360 downwards.
GGGCAGTTTATAAATCAAATAAATAAATACATAAATAGTAGTAGAATCGACTTGATTGCCAATGAATTAAAAATATGTGTATAAAGGCCTTTACAAGTGAAGGGACAGGTACTTTTACCACTTTAAAAAGCTTGCTACCTCCTTTATTTGAAAAAAGAAGGCCTAGAAAATTACATTTGTCATTTGTCAAAAGATTTTTATGCCATACTACTGGAGAAAAATGAGTCAGTGCTGCGTGTAATCAGTCCTCAACTATTCAAACTTTTAATTGTATTATTAACTCAACAAGGACTAGCCATGCCGAATGAACTGTTATCCCATAAAAGAAAAAGTCTGAAGCAGAAGTGTGAATGTGTGTGTCTGTGCACATGTGAGTTTCTGTGTAAAGTGCCTGGGATCTCAAACCAGGATCTAGGCAGCTTACACCCTGCACCACTGAAGCAGCACATGTACCAAAGCAGTTGCAAACTGAAGCCAGAATACCACATAGGTAGGCAACAATCTCATGACCAGAGGAACCAGTAAGAGCCAGTTTGGTGTAGTGGTTAGGAGTGCAGATTCTAATCTGGGAGAACCAGGTTTGATTCCCCACTCCTCCACATGCAGCTGCTGGTGTGGCCTTGGGTCAGTTATAAGTTCTTTCAGAGCTGTTCTCTCACGAGCGGTTCTCAAAAGAGCTCTTTCAGCCCCACCATGGGGTGTCTGTTGTGGGGAAGGGAAGGGAAAGTGATGGGTGGGTTATACATCCAATCTCCTCTTCTTCTTTATCCCAACCCCTCAGACTTCCACCTGAACAATTACGGTACCAAAGGGGAAGACTGCAGGATTAGGTTCTGGCTTGCTTTTATCTAACCTTATAATAGCTGCTGTCTCTGGAACCTGACAGTTCCATTGCAATGCTTGCCACTGTCCCACTGCCAACTAACTACTCCTCCAAAAGCCAGACCATATAACTGTCTGGGACCATCCGGCTTTCATCTGGCAAATCTCTTGACGAGCTACTGCTTTAGAACCTGACAGTCAAATATCCTAAAACCATACCACCTGGTTTATGGCTTGCTGCCTCCTCAATTTAGAATCCTGATCCTATTACTAATTAGGAAGCTGACACCACTGGCAAAATGACTGGAACTGTATACATATCGAGTGCAAAACTGTTAAAATAACCTTTTAAAATCTACTTTATTATCTATCTTGGTATGTCCTAAGTAGAGCTGTAAGCATTAATCAGTCGATTAATCTAATGACACTTCAGAAGGTTATTTGGAGAATACAGTCAGTGAGTATGTAAGACAAAGGCACACTGTTAAAAAAAAATTAGACTATTTTGACTCCGGTGTGTTACAGTAGTAGAATATGAAAATGGCAATATCAAAGGTGGCTTTTGAAATCTTACCTGAATGGTTCTTTTTAAAGTTGCATGGTACCCTGACACTTCTTCCATGTTGCACAAAGGTGCCCCATATAAAGATTTGGGGGTAATAGTAACATTTATTTCAATTTAGTGAACTGGTTAATAATTAAAGTACATATTTTAAATCAGTTTAGTGTGCTAATTCTAGTACATTTTAATTTTTCAATGGGGCCTGAATAATGAATGGCATTGGTAAGTGACCACCAGTATAATGCCAATGCAAATTGTACACACTCGTTTAAGAGTAGCTATTTTCACCAAAGCTGCTCTCTTGTTTACCTCTTTATTCCCATGGCTTTACACTCTGAATCCCTAGCAATGCTTAGTGTTGGCAAGCACATTGTTTAATAGTTATCTGCTACGCTCCATACTTGTCTTCAAATACCATGATTTAGATAGAACTCTAATGCACAAGAGCAACTTGTCCCCAGAGCATTATTCAGAATATAAATTAAGTGATATTATAACGGAGCCCTCACTTAGCTCAGTGTAATGAATATGAAACATCATGTACTAGTGACCAAGGTCATTCTGTGAGAATGAATTACTCTATTAACTTCCCCTTTAAGTAGCATTAGAGATAATAAATGGAGAGATTTAATGTAATTCTGATAATATTATTCATGCAGAAGTAGCATACTTTATCTTGTTAAAATAATTAAGACACACATTGAGGGTGGTTTACATGGCAGAGATATGAAGCTTAACAACATGTTTGTTGCATGTCGCTGGATGTCTTTGCGTCCGCCAGCAGCAATGCAGATAATCTGATAAAATAAAAAAGCTGATTTATAGCTATGCTAATTCTAGATCATCCTTGTGGCCCTACTAGGTATTTCCCAAATGATGCAACAGATTATGCCAGGCTTTACTAGTGATATTAGATTAAATTCCGTGCTTATGATTTTTTTTAAAAAAGCATCTATCATTCTTTGCCATAAAATCTTCTTTAGCTTTTCTCTAAGAAGCATGTGATACTTCTATAAATCTCTGCATATTACTTTTTTTATCCAGACATATTTAAGCTTTCCGTCTCAGCAATGCAGGATATTATTTTAAGGGGGGGGGCTAATCATGTGTTTATCCATGATATTTTTAGCTGAAAAGCTAAAGGCCTAGTGATCATCACAACCTTTCCCAGACCGAGTTTGTGCAGGTATTTCCATACATGAAGGGCCAATGGTAATGGATTATGTTGTCTCTTTTCAAAGTAATTGCATTATATTATGTTAGGGGTAAATATTTTGTTCATTTTAGAAGTGAGGCTAGTTATATAAGCAGTGTGTTGGAGATTTTAAATTATGAAAATTCATTTAAGAAATGTCATCAATGTGTTCACTTCATCTGTGTACTTAACTTTTAAGGGATACATAGATGCTTCATGGAATGTACGACTGATTTCTCTGGAGAACATTTAAAAAAATTCTTGGCATTTATTTATTTATTTATTAGTTTGTTTGTTTAAGACATTACCATGCCACCTTTGCACTCAACTAAGGGTCCCCAAGGCAGCGAACATTAAAACATGATAAGCATTAAAACAGCATCTAAATTATACTATTCCAATTACACATAATATTTAAACAATTAAATATATAAACACATAAATACATATACATAAACAAGGACAGCTAGACTCGTGTTGAGTCTCCTACAGGCCATGCTCTGACTGCCCTGCCTCATCTCAGACTGGTCGGGTGCCATCTCTCCTGCCTTGCATGGGGCTTGAGTGGGTCAGGCTCAGCCCTTTTGTCAAAGGACCGGCTTGCCCAGGTGGCCAGGGGGAATCAACCTACTGGGTGGCATACTGGTGCTCTTAATAGTCAGTCTTGGTCCTGCCTATGAGGTAAGTTAGGCTGAGAATGTGTAACTTGCCCAAGGTCATCTTGTGAGTTTCCAAGGCAGAGTGGGATTTAGGGTCCTAGTCTGAAACTCTAACTGCAACCAGGGTTCGTTTTGTAGAAAAAGAGGTGCAGGAGCTCATTAGCATAACTCATTAACATAACTTATTTGCATATGCCACACCCCCGGACATCACCGGAAGTGTGCCAGAAGGCAACACCCACTGCTCAGGCTCCACTGGACTATTTTGGATTGCTAGCTATTGGGGGAAGGGGAATGCGCAGATCTGCCCTCACAGAGGAGGGAGAGCTTGTACCTGAAGGCGGGCCAGGGGGGGCTCTGCAACGTACCTGGCTGCTTCTTGCTCCTCGTGGCCCGACTAAAGGCTGCTGGGAGCAAGGGGCAGGGCTTGTTGCATGTGCCCGCCCCCTGGGCTCCTAACTGCCGGAGCTCCATTCCTGTGCGCTCCCGCAGGAAATGACCCCTAACTGCAACATCACACTGGCTTTCATGGGTTGGCTGCTGTCAAACATTAGCAAGCAGCTTGGCCTAGGTAAGTCATGCAGGTCATTTAGTATCAAGTCTCCCTGTAGTTCCTGCTGGGCATGGCCCCAGTGAGTCCTCCTTCAAAGGCCAAAATAGCCCTGGAAATGTATCTGTCCCCTCCCCTGCCTTTTATTGAAAGAAACCAAGAATATTGTGGTAGCCTAGCAATACTGAAGCCATCTGTTTCTTAAAGCTACAGGCATTCCTTTTTTAACCCCCCCCCCCTTTAGATTTCCAATTTGTCTGCAAACCTGTGGCATTGTTTGAATTTGTAGACAGATCTGTCTTGTCCATTCGCAGGTCCTGTCTCTAGATTTAAGTATAATCAGATTTGTTTGACTTACTTATTAGAATATAGGATATTTGTGGCTGTGATCAGACATGCTGTTTGATCTGATGTCATTGGTGTTCCCTTCTGGATTTCAAATGCACATCCAGACAGCAACATCTTTCTTCCATTCCTCAGTTGTTTGCACCCCATTCTCACCTGTCTTTGAGCTGGAGTTATTTGACACCAGGAAAAGTCCAGTCCTTCCTGGTACATGCAGTTTCACCCCACATTTCTGGATGCCTGATCAATTCATTGTGCTCTCAATAGATTTGGGGAGTCTGAACAGTCCCTTCCAGTTTGGGGTGATTTTTTTTAAGGAAGTTAGCGAGGTACGTATGCCTGCATATTTGCACCTATCTCTCTCTCTCTCTCTCTCTCACACACACACACACACACACAGAGAGAGAGAGAGAGAGAGAGAGAGAGAGAGAGAGAGAGAGAGAGAGAGAGAGAGAGAGAGAGAGAGAGAGAGAGAGAGAGAGAGAGAGAGAGAGAGAGAGAGAGGAGCTTCTCAAAACTGTGTTGGAAAGACACACATGGCTCTAAGTAAATGAACAGTTGTAATTAAGACTTGTAAAGTATATCCTCAGAATGCAAAGTAGAGCCAGGTAAATGAGCATGCTTCTGTTATTTATACAACCTTTCAAATTATGCTTGGCATAGCCTGTTCAACTTGATCCCACATCAATTTTGCAAGTGTAAATGGAGCTAAAGTTCCAAAGAAAGATCAAGTTTGTGTTAACTGACAAAATATATTTGGTCATGAATGAAAACTACTTAACTATACCTAATGAGCTAGGGAACATGTATCCAATAGGAGGATTAGGAGGAGAGGCTTTAAAGTATTATTTACTCATCATATTTTATGATTAATGTCATCCTTATATAAGATTTAGAATCCAGATAAGATAAATGAAAAGCAGGTTGGGTTAAATCTTTCTTTCCTATAAAGTATAGGTATTAAACTTCAATTAACTCCACAGAAATCCTTAATATCTATGCATCCCAAAACCCAAAATAGGTCAGCTCCCGAAGTATTGTATTATATTTTATTATTTAAATGTTAACTGATTAGTTTAGCACTTAAAAAGCTTTAGAAGGAATTAACAGTGCCATCCTAAGCACAGCTACTGCCTTCTAAGACCATTGACTTCAATGGACTTAGAAGGGCAAATCTCTGTTTAGGATACCACTGTAATCCACTGTTCTTTGCTTATGCATAAACAAACAGATATGCAGATGGAGGATGGACAGAACTTTTGTGCCCTATTGCAGGTCTCTTCTAAAAGATTATTTACAGTGCAGCCCTAAAAAGGATTCTAAATCGATTGACTTCAGTGGGCTTAGAAAGTTGTAACTCTGCTTAGGACAGCAGTATTAGTTTCTTTACAGCATTAAAAATATTCCATGTTGACCATGTAGAGCTCTGTGTTGTGAGAGCCAGTTTGGTGTAGTGATTAAGTGCGTGGACTCTAATCTGGGAGAACCAGGTTTGATTCCCCACTCTTCCACTTGCACCTGCTGGATGACCTTGGGCAAGCCATAGTTCTGGCACAGGTTTTCTTGAAAAATAGCAGTTTCTGTCAGAGCTCTCTCAGCCCCACCTACCTCACAGGGTGTCTGTTGTGGGGAGGGGAAGGGAAAAGAGTTTGTAAGCCGCTCTGAGATTTCTTTGGGTAGTGAAGGGCAGTATATAAATCCAATATCATCCTCCTCTTCTTCTTCTTCATCTGAATCAGCCACAGCCGGTCAGTCCTGATGACCAAGAAACCATAAGTGGTAAAGGAGGAGCAGCGGAAGTAGGGCCCAACTCACAGTTGCCAGCTGATGACAGCTCCCCTGAGCCATCACTGTTCAACCAACAGAAGTGTTGCCACCTGTAGACAATGCTTCGGTCATTCCAGCACTGAACCCAGACAAGGTCCCCAGGGCAGGCTCACCTCCTGGATCTCCAGAGCTGCTGAAGTGCAGGTGCTGAAGGGCCCAGCACCAGTTATTTGAGAGGAGATGCAGCACATGCCTAGCTGCCTGGAGACACCTGGAGCTAACTAGCCTCAAGGAACACCCCCACACTGGTCAAATGCAGCCCAGCTGTGAGTCAAGCAGCTTGGGCATAAATAGAGATGGGCTAGTCATGGAATCTACAAGTTGTCTTACTGGTGATTCTGCTGCCACTGAACCGGACCCTGTCTCATTCCAGAGACCTTGGATCAGCTTGAATCTCTTGACCTGCACCCTCTGACTTCTTGGACTAACTTTCGGATGCATCTCTTGGACTCGCGATCACTAACTTTGGTAATTGCTTTCCACCCTGGTTTCTAAATTACAGACTGTCTTTTGACTATGCTACCTGGCTCAAGTATTTTTCTGAGTACTTTAATCGTGGTGAAAAGAAAGAGACGCGGCAGTTGAAGGGGGCAACGGAAACAAAAATGGCAGGGGGTTAGAAATCAAGTGCTCAGGCAGCGGTGGTGGCTGTGAAAGTGAGCGCCCTAGCGGCTGCCACAGCAGCGAAATCAAGCACACAAGCAGCTGCTGATACTTTACTAATCACGGAGAGCTTCAATGTAGCAATGGCAAGACTGGAAATCAAGCTAATGGACTAACTCACTGGCCAGCTTGCTAGAATGCTGGATCCAGTAAAGGCTCAATTAGATGAGATTAGGGGCTCAATGTCAAAGACCTCTCAAGTGGCGGAGAGTGCTCTAGCGATGACAGGCTTGCTGCAGGAAGACATAAAAAGCTTGCAGTTCTCTGACGCACAACTAAAGGAGAAAATGATGGTTCTTGAGACAGATGGCAAAAAATTCAACCTGAAATTAAGGGGCTTTGAGGAACAGACAGAGTCAACGACAGACCTGAGCGGTTTTGTATCTTCCTGCCTAGCTAGTGAGCTGAACCTAGAGGAAGGCATTGCACCAGTAATAATGAATGCATATCGGAAGGGGGCTCTGAACAACCCAGCCAGAAAGAATCCCAGAGACATCATTGTCACATTTGGGGATCTTCGAGTCAAGAAAAGAATCCTGGAGGAGGCTAGGCTAAGGGGCTGTATTAATTTTCAAGGAAAACAAATCCAAGTGTTTCAAGACATACCAGCTGAGGTGATCTAGTTAAGATGGGAACTTAAACCCATCACCTCTAAGCTTCTGATGGCAAAAAATAAGCTATAAGTGGATTACTCCCGCCAGGATCCGGTTCTTTCACCAAAGCAGGAAATACGAAATCTGGGACATAGGCTCAGGCACAATGGCTTTAAAAGCTCTCCGGTTGGATCACAATCTTAATCAAGAACTGGAGCGCTACTCTAACAAAAGGAAACTTCATTTTATCTACTCGCTGAAACATGAGCAAGATTCTAACCATGATCCTGATCCAGAGATGGAAGGGAACTAATATGGGGTGGGAAGAAGCTGATTGGGCGATGGTGGCTAGCAGCTTGACCTTTTTCCTTTTTCCTTAGTTTTTTAAGCATATGTTCTACTGTTTACATTAATGTTCTGAAAATTCTTATACTTATAGAGGGAAAGGGGGGTGGGTTGGGAGGGGTCGTGGTGTCCTACCGGGGCTGACTGCTCGAGAGCGAAGACTAGGGTCTTCGGGCTGCTCTGCTTTTCTAGCAGAGGGCCACTGGGTGGAGTGGTGAGTAACCGGATTCCTGATAGGTTGCATTTGACACACATTAATTCTAAGGTTCTGAGGTTTTTCTGTTGATTGGGTATGGTTGCAGGGCAGAGCGGATTCGGAACCAATAACTCTAGCATCAATTTATGCTCCAAACAAACAACAATTTCACTTTATTGAGGAGACTCTAATAAAGCTCAAAGAGTTTCAAGAAGGAGTAGTGATTATAGGGTGTGACCTAAACATGATAAAAGATGACCAATTAGACAGAATGAGAAAAAACACAAAACCGGATGGGAAGAGGCACACGGCTTTGAAAGATCTGCTTTATAAACACCTGTTGTGCGATGTATGGAGAGTAATGCATCCTGGAGAATGAGACTACTCGTATTACTCGCCACGACATCACATATACACGCGAATAGATTATGTTTTAGTCTCAGATACACTAATCAATAGGGTTACAGACTCCAATATCGGTCCATTCATGTGGTCAGATCACGCTTATATAGAGAGCAGGTTGAGGAAAAAAGAGTTGATAAGCAAGCACAACACATGGAAGTTAAATAATTAAATTTTATTGAGAGACTCTTGCAGAGAAATCTTGAAGGGAACAATAACCAACTATTTCCGAGACAATGATAAAGGTGAGGTGGATACTTTCACACTGTGGGAAGCCTTTAAAGTGGTGGCTAGAGGAAGGCTGATCACATTGGCTTCTAGACTAAAGAAAGAAAAGGAGTTACAAGTTAACACTATATTACAAAACATTCAAAGACTGGAAACTTTACACAAAAAAACTGGGAACAAAAAGTTATATAAGGAACCCTTGGCTGAACGCAGAATCCTGGAAACGATAGAAACAACAAAGATACAAAAAAAACCTTACTCTTTTTAAAACAACAGTTTTGGCAGAAGAATCCTAAAAATCTAAAAATTCTGAAATGGAGAGTGAATCGAAGAATCGCTAAACGTAGGGTCTTTGCTATCCGAGACACGAGGAATCAGAGGCACACGGATAGAAACAAAATTGTTAACTGTTTTGCAGATTTCTACCAAAAGTTATACACTACGGAGAATCCTCCAGTGCAAGAGATACAAAGACTCATTAAGGAAAAGAACATGTGCAAGGAAATCTCGTCTGAATATAAATGCTATATAGACTCTAACATCACATTGAAGGAAATATCAGAAGCCATTAAACATCTTAAAGTGAACACAACGCCAGGCTGTGATGGCTTCACCCTGGAATTCTTCAAAGTCTTCGGTTCAGATTTGTCAGGACTTCTGGCCAAAATCTGTAATGCTGTCTTGCAAGAAGGAAAGAAACCACCCTCATGGGGTAGGGCGCTCATTATTACCATCCCGAAGGAGAATAAAGATAAAGAATCCCCAGGCTCTTACAGACCGATCGCGCTACTGAACTGTGATGCAAAAATATTTTCGATGGTGCTGGCCAAAAGATTTCAAAAAATCATAACAGGATACATCGACCCTGACCAGACTGGTTTCATCCCACACAGAAGTATGACAGACAACATACACAGGACACTAAACATAATATCATACTGTAAGCATCAAAAGCAAGAATCGATCATATTAACGGTGGATCTGGAAATAGCTTTTGACAGTGTGGAGGTTAGTTACTTGCAACAAGTGTTAATAAAGATGAACTTTGGTGTAAATTTTCAAAATGCGATACGTGCATTATACTCTAACACATCAGCCAGGATGTTTATAAACAGTGTGTTAAGCAGACCAATAGAATTAAGG
>NW_015172645.1:83200-96367 GCF_001447785.1 Gekko japonicus | reverse complement strand
GAGAGACTACAGTAAAAGGCACATCGCGGATGTACACAATATATTCCTAAAATCGGCCTTGGAGATCTGGAGAACTTATAAACTAAGTTTTTTGCCCAAAATATCCCAACTTTCCACCTTTCTCAATCAAATGTGGTTTGCACCAGGTCAAGAAGAAAACTCTTTTTGGGCATGGAGAGACGCAGGTGTAATAAGACTAGCTGATTTGACAAAGAAAGGAATCCCTCTGACTAAACTGGAACTAGAAAACAAACTAAAAGGGAAAGACTTCTGGTTCCAATATCTGCAAATACAAGATCTCTTGAATAAACTGCAGAAAGGAGGGATGTTCTCTAGACCGCTAAACGACTTTGAGCAGATACTTAAAAACTCAAATGGAGAAATAAAGGGAATGATAGGCAAGCTGTACAGACTCCTATTAAAGTGTCAACAGCAATGGCATCTAGGCTGCCACAAGTCCTTCACGGCAGATCAATGGACTTCCATCTGGTCATCACCCAGTAACACTTCTAATATATTTAGCATCAGGTTTACTTCTTTCAAAATACTAAATAGGTGGTACATGACCCCAGCAGTCCTACACAAGATAAATCCTAAGATTTCAAACAAATGTTGGAAAAACTGTGGTGCTATTATGGACTTTGTGCACTGCTGGTGGTCCTGTCCACTAATAAAAGGCTACTGGACACAGATAATACAACAAATTGCATTAATAGTTGATATTGTCTTACCCTGCACTTTAGAATCTATCTTTCTGGAGACATGGCGTACAAATGTGAGTAGAAAAAGCTTGGAAACATTAGTATCGACCTTACTGATGTTGGCAAAATTAACAATTGCACAAAAATGGAAGCAAAAAAATGTTCCGACAATAACATGCTGGCAGAACAAAATCTGGGATTGCTTTATTTATGGGCGCATCTCTTATTACTCCTCAGCCATGCAATCAGAGAAATACCAAAAGTGGTTTCAGGCAGTATGGTTTCCTATTATTAGTTATTTAGAAAATAGTGAAACAGTTCCAAAAAACCTGCTATACAAGAAGCTGTTGTTCTTTTAACTGTTTGGTACTTAGTCTATACAAATGTTTGACTTTACTGTGATACTGTGGAAGTTATGTAAGAAAAGCTGTTTAATTGAGCCGGTAATTGCTCTTTGTGTCTAATTTTGTTGTGTTTACGCTGTTAAAAATTAATAAAAGCAAATATTAAAAAAAAAAACTTCTAGGCCTTCATTGCTCATTGAGTTGTCAGATCCCCTAAGGTAACCGGCGGGAGACTTACCTCGCTGAGGGGGCCCTTGGCAGTGATGTAATTACATCACCCGCAACATGCTGACATCACTTCCTGCGTGCTACTTCCACACTGCCGGTTCCTTTCCTCGGTATATTTGAAAAAGGAGAGAACTGGGGATGATTGCTGGAAGTACCTAGAGGCCAAAATGGCTTCAATTTGGGTCCAGATTCTAGAAGACCCAGGAAGGGGAACTCAGGAAACACTCCCCCTTCTCTGATTCGTCCTCACTTCTAGATATAACTGTATCAGAAACTTGCTTTATATGATGCCCTGTCAGTAACTGTTTTCAAAAGAATCTAAATGTAGCAATAACACCACCAAATTCATGGCCTTATGCTGAAACGTGATATTTCTCTACAAAAATGTCTCTTCCCTCTGTGTGAGCATGTTTTCAATGTAACCTCCCTTGTTTGGAGGCACTGTTGAATCAAGCACATCATACAACTACTTCAGTGATTTGCCATTCAAAATGAACGGCATTTTGAGTCTGCACAGTGGTGGCATTCAGCATGGCAGGTAGCCAAGTTGACACATATTCATAATTTTTTTGGCTTAATTAATATGCCTCCACGTCATTATTGACAGATCATCATTTCATATTAAACCTGTTTAATCTCTGAATTGTAAATAAAGAATGTATATAAGGTATGCATTTCACATCAACTGTATTAGATGTACTGTTTTTTGCACCCGTGCACTTGGTGGCATTTGTTAAAGTGGTGCCTGTTCCAAACATACAGAATTAACAACAGTTCCCTGTTGGCAGTGTGAGAACATGTAAATATGCTTGACGTAGGTAGTGAGGCATGCGAAGCTGCCATGATTGGAGTATTAGAGAAAGAAGTAATGCAGCTTCCCTCCTTCTACCCCAACTCCATCCATGAGGAGGAGGAAGGAGGAGGAAGAGGAGGTTGGATTTATACCCCTCTCTTCATTACCCGAAGGAGTCTCAGAGCAGCTTACAATCTCCTTTCCCTTTCCCTCCCCACAACAGACACCGTGTGAGGTAGGTGGGGCTGAGACAGTTCTTCCCAGAAATGCTCATGAGAGAACAGCTCTGAAAGGACTTGCAACTGACCCAAGGTCACACCAGCAGCTGCATGTGAAGGAGTGGGGGATCAATCCCAGTTCTCCCAGACTAGAGTCTGTGCTCCTAACCACTACACCAAACTGGCTCACAAGTCAACAAAAGAAAGCATATTTTTGTAATAAGTTAATATATTTCCCATTTAGAAACTTAAGATGGATATTGGGGAGAGGGGTCAACCATGACAAAGCACTGTAAGAACAAACATGTGCAGAATATTTGCAACTGACCCTAAATGCTCCCGTGTAAGAACATAGCCAGGGAAAATAGGGCACAGCTAGAATAAAGATCCATGATAGGTAGCTTTCTGTCCCTCCCCTAGGATCAAGAAACCATTTTATTTAATTTTTTTTAAGTTGTAACAAAGATGATAGAAGAGAAGCATGGCAGTGGGAAAAGCACTGAGAAAACATGCCCACGCAAAGCATTTTTGATCCCAACCAATGCTGAACATTTGAAAAAAACAACAACAACAACGGAGCGTTTTGGAGGATCAAATGTAAACTTGTAGGGTGATCCTGCCCAGAATCAGGATCAAATGTAAAGTTGTGGGGTGATCAAGCATCCCTGGTGTTGACAGGCTTGACTCCTGCTGTGCTACCATTTTCTCAGCATAGGTATTTTATGAGAAGATATTTCTCTGTTTTCAGAAAATATTTCCACTCTGTGTCTGCTTTGAGGCCTGGCATTTTGCATCACTGACACTCTTCAGAGATTAATCCAGAATGGTCAGGAATGCAGGGGGGAACAGGAAAAAAAACACTCTTGGTTGAAATAGGAGCAGAAAAAAACAGTTAATTTAAATCACGATGACAGTTTTTCAGTGAACAATAGTCTCCCAGAGTTGACATGGTGAAGTAATGAATGAATGAAAGGAGAACTGAGTCACAGCTGCACTTTGCAATCACTTTAGAACATCTACCCTCTCCCAGCCAAAATACTATTAATACGTGTGTCAGCAGAGAGAGTGAATCTCATAGTGTGAACAGCTCGGGAAAGAAAATGAAGAATATCCTCAGGGACAGACTTTTATTTTTTCTCCAAGAGGCTCTTCATTATTCAGGCATTGTGATACTTTTCCTTTATTTGTGTAAAGATTAAATTGCACATGATTTCTAATGTTTCTGCTACTCCAACTGTCATAGGTCAATGACCTTCATGGAAGTGAGATAATAGATACATTGTCTGTTGTTTGGGCTTGTGCTGTTCCTCCACAGCCCAGTACTTTTCCATTGTTAAAAGTCGAAAGCAATTAAATAAAAATCCACGATAAGGCTTCTCAAGTAACTTCGGTATTTCATATGCATCATTATGTGGCTGTCATTTAGCATTAATATGAGATATTATCTAATGTAATATAATGAGACCTTGAAGCATACATTGGTGAACGTTTTTGCAGGAGATACAGAAAGTCAATGAAGAAGATGTCCATCTGGACAGGTATTTAATAATGCAGTTCCTGGAACTGTGCCTTTCAGTTGTTGCGAATAAAGATGTTTTTTCCACAAACATGTAAGAGGTGGTTATGGCCACAAAAACAATCATAATGCTTCCTGTTTTCTACTCATACCATAAACAGAGTAGATGCCTAAGTGTACTTGATTGGATTTGACTACTACATAAACTTTAATTTCGCTTAGAGAACATCTGTATGGAGATTTTGAATGTAGTCTGACGCACATCCAGTGCAATGAATGGCATTAGCACAGGAGGAGTAGAACGCTCATGCTGTTTCCATTTCCTTCCCGTATTACTAAAGTACCAAACTAAGAGCATGGGAAGATATCTTACAGACATAACTAGTGAATCCTGAATGAATTCAGATTTAAAATAAAAATACTTCCAAAAATAGCATTTAATATCGTAGATTTGTTACAGAGCGGAAATGGTAACTAATGTATGGAAATAAATGTTAGCATGCACAACTATTGCTGGATCAGTTCCCACAAGTGTTCATGTTTGTTGAATAGGCTTAATTAAAAGTCGTACACCTAGATCTGAAAAGGTTTGAACATGTAGTTTCTACAAGTTATTAAGCACACTCATATTTGATAAATGATTGACACTCGCTGAATTGACCATGATATCCAAATGTCCTATGGGTAAATGTAGACAGATGCTTAAGTACAGATCACTACAGTGCACGAGGATATATGAACTGGGGTCTTTTCCCAAATATGCATGCATAGCAATCCAGATGTTACTAGTATTCAATAGGGAGGTCATGAACCTAAAAAAACTGGTTCGTCGCTCACCCCAAATTGAACCCTGAACTGAGCCAGTCTGGCAAGTTCAGTTCCCTCTTTCTCCACAGCCAGGAGAAGGGGGGATTGCCCAGGAAGCCATTTAACCCATCCGTGGGAGCGAAAACCATGGGTTTAATGGCTTGCAGCCATTTCACCAGTGGGTTTTGCTTCCCCCCACTTTGAAGCGGGGGGAAGCAAAATCCACTGGTGAAATGGCTCCAGATGTTTAAACCTAACAGCTTAGCTGTGGACCCCTGAACAGCCAAATCAAACTGGCCAATATTCCAGTAAATGTTCCCCAAACATTGATTTGGGGGCTCCAAACCTGCCCAAGTTTGTGCCAAATTTTGGCTCCTGAGCCGGTTCATGCCCATTCCTACTATTCAACTCATCAATCAGCAAAATGGTCAGAGCAACATGTGTACCCAATTGCTGAACCATGAAAAAAAACAAACATATTATGAATAAAATAGATTAACTAGATTTTGAATCTAGAGAAATTTTATATTAAGTTTAGGCCCTTTTGGGGATATATCAGGCATAAGGATGAGGTTTGTTAGATATAGATAGATGTAGGTGAGATTGATTTAAGAAATTTTGTCAGTGTCCATGTGGTTTTCATTGGGGGAGTCTGTGTTTTGCTGTAGCAGAATAAAATACTGTCTTTTTTGGAGGGGCGGAGTCTTCCAGCTGTATGAAACATGGGCATGGTAGAGGAAGCTGGTGCATGGAGAAGGCTGTAGGAAAATTGCTGGGCTTTTCGGAGGTTCCCTTTGAGTAAGACAAAATGGCAGACTCAAGTCCACTGTACTGGGTGTGCTGTGCTTTAGTCTGCTGCTGCTTCTTGCTGTCACTTTTCCTTCTTACAACTGCTACTTCAGAACTCTGCTCACTCACTCAACTGTACTGTGCCCAGTAATGTTGGAGTAGTCTAGAATCCAGATTTTGGTGCTAGTGCACTCCCCTAATATAACCCCCTTCTCCCTATGTAATACTCTCTCCTTTTCATTTGTGTTTCTTCTAAAAAATCATCAACATATGATTTAATTCCTGAACGTTCATGCTTGATAAGGAACTGGTTCCACAGGGTGCCCTAAAATACTATTTCCTCAAGTTGCAGATGACATTCTATACATGCTCTTATGGCTGCAGGAAAATACTCAATAAGGAAAGATAAGAAACAGGCACAGTCACACTTCAGTGGGTAAAGACTTCAGCATTTCCAGTCAGAAACAGGGATCAGCACGGGAGTGACTCCGAAGTAACAAGTATCCAGTCAGCCATGCTACTTCTGAGTTTCAGGCAGATATGTGCCTAGTTGAAGCATTAGATCCTGAAAAGGTACCGCACCCTCTTGCAGGGGGGGGAGTTCCCAGTGGATCAGAAGCCCCAGTGACACTGCTGGCACTGCAGGGGCCCCTTGATGAGCTTCCTCATAGGACATTTTACTATCCCAGTCTCCTACACACACACCTGGAAAGGGGAAGGTGGAAGAAGGAAGGAACAGAAGGAAGGAAAGGAATAAATTAACCTTGGTAATCGGACACAAAGAGCCGTCCTAATCATGTTTGCACTTAGTTTTTGCCTTGCCTTCTTTCTTTATTTTGCATAGTCTGGAAGTCTTCCAGGGATCTGGGGGTTATAACTGTGGTATTCCAATAGATTGGAGGACCACAAGCCCACCAAAGTGCACTCAAAATGGCAACCGCAATCTCATGCAATTCGGTTACAAAATGTCAGCCACCATTTGGAGGTTGCTAGGCAAACAACCCCTCAGAGACTTGCTTGGTGTGGTTTGTTGAAAGGTACCTAGTGTCCTGGGGCAAAAGAGGTAAGGGCGAACTGAATCAGAGAAAGAAGACGGAGAGAGGCTTTAAAGGGGGTAGAGAAAGGGGATAGAGAAAACACAAAGGTTAAGGAAGGGAGGAGGAGGAAGACATGGAGATGGGGGAGATAAAGGGCGAGGGTGAGCCAGGAGGATTAGGTAAAAGCAGGGACCAGCAGCACAGAGAGGGAAAGGGGAAAGGGACCAATGAGCAGTAGTGGGATTTCCTGTCCAACATGAGTCATCACAGGTCCCTGCTTGTAGAATTCTAGTAGGGAAATTGAAAGGCATGCTTTTATTCCTATGTCCCAGGGTAGAGGAGGAAGGGTAAAGAAAATATGGGGAAACACTGAAACAGCTGTAAGAAGGGTCTAGTGGAGAAAAACCAGGGAAATAAGGTTTACATTCTTCCAAATGGTTGTACTGACCAGATTGTCTTATACAGACTGGCACTTACTAAAATATTTCTACATTGCTTGGAAGATTTACAAAGCCATAGGAGCCAAATGTTTTTAAACTCTCAAGAGCAGTCCCAGTTGTGTAAAACCAACAAGCCACAGATACAATGAGAGAGAAAGCATGGGGACCTATGGTGCAATGCCATAGCCCAGAAAGTGTGGAATATAACGGCCCACCCCCACGTTGGATTCTTTAGATTAGTGTGCTTGAAGTGTGACAGGAGAAAACTGTCCATTCATTGTGTAAATTCATAAACAAGAGTGATAAATTCTTGAATGCTCATATCAGGATAGCCTACAGGAGGCTGAACAAGCAATCTTCCCAAAGATGGAGGGCAGAAAAGAAGAGTGCATTGCTCAATCCCTGGAGCAACCAACAAAGTTTCCAATTGCCAGCTGAGTGAAGGATAGGAGGCCTGGGAGAGTCTACAGGATTCGTCCTCCCTCCTATTAAACCATAGGTACTAGTAGAGTTTTTTTCACATCCTAAGCAGAGTTACATCTAAACACAGTGAAGTCACTGGGTTTAGAAGGGTGTAACTCTGCTTCGGACTGCACCCTTACAGGCCTACCTGCCCAAGGAAATGAAACCTTTTGAGGGGTCCTGAGGGACCAACTGGAAGCTCTTGAAAAGATCTGCAATTAATGAGCAGATGGGCTTAGAGTCCAGTATGGTGTAATGATTAGGGTATTTGACTAATTTCTGGGAGACCCAAGTTCAAATCCCAATAGCCATGAAGATCCTATTATTGCAAGGTAGTAGTAAGGTTAAAACGGAGGGCAGATGTGAGCTCCTTAGAGGAAGTGCAGGATAAAATTCTGTCTGCTAAAAACATTCACAGTATACAGTATCCTAGGGATGTATGCAGAGGTGGTGTGCTCGACATTGTTTGCTTGGTTTATTACAAGTAAGAAAAATAGAAAAGTTGCCAGGGCCAATGGAAAATAATAAGGGGCAGAAGCTATGGAATCAATAGCAATGGAAGGTAAATAGAAAATGGGCAGACAGGTGCAGAGTAAATTAACTACAGGATGAAATAGAGATTAACGGGTATCTCAATATTTGGTAGTGACCATAACCATGTCTTAGGATTGATTACAAAAGATACACATTTCATGGCAACATATTGCTTCTAATGAGGTCTACCGTTTTCTAAAGATCAAATAAAATGTCATATTTCAATGCTTGAGTTAAATGTACAAATATATGCCCAGGGGATTAATTCTTTGTAGCTTTTCCTCTTTTGACGGATTTCAAATGGAATGTCTTTTAGAGTCTTAATATTTGTATTCCCAAATTTCAGTGGATTTGCCGAAGTTGCCTTTAATATAACATCTCTGGTCTGTCTTCTTGCAAACTTGACTACAATCTCCCCAGGCAGGCTATTTTTTTAATGTCATTAGAGTATACCCAATAGGCAGACTCTACATCTTTTATTATTTCATCCACTGGTAAGCCTGTTACTGGAGCGATGATCTCTCCCAGAGTCTTCTTCAAATCTTCTTTTTCCTTTTCAGGCACTCCCTGAAATCTGAGAGTCATGTTTGCTTTCTCCATTTGCAGCTGAAATAAACGGTTCTCCTACAGCTTTTGTTTTATTTCCACCTCTGTCACTCTTGTTCCCGGTGTCCATCTCTACCAGCTTCTCAGTTGCCTGCTCCACTTTTTTCTCCATCTCTGCCAGCTGGTGCTGCTGCAAGGCGAACTTTTGGTTTAGTGTGGCCAGTTGCTGGTTAATACCACCAAGCTGCTCCAATACCGGTTTCAGCATATCCACTAACGTCTTCATGACGTCTGCTCCCTCTTCCGTAAGCTCAAGTAAGTCTCTCAAAATGTAGTGCTGTTTCTCTCCCCTCTCCCCCCCTCGCTTCTTTGATCTATTCAATCGCTTAGGAGGCGTCCCTCCCTGCACTCCGCTTTCTCCGCGGAGGGGGGGATGGGGCTTTGCTTTACAAAAACAATCCGTTTATCTCTCACTCACAGTCATTGTTGGTCACTTCTGACCTCGCTCTCTTCCATCGCTATTCCACTTGATCTCCTGCGCTTGTCCCAGTCAGATTGGTTTACACCCATAGGCCACCCATTGGCTGGACCATCAGGGTGGAGGGAAGCCTCTATTCCATGGCTTCGAGCCATCGAAGAGGCTAACCCTCAAAAGCCCTCTGGCTGGAACCCACCGCAAGGGTTCCGTGGGAGTGCCACTTGAGGTGGCACCCCTCCAAGCCAAAGGTGTGCTAGGCACCTCCTTGAGCTTCGAGGAGAGTGACCGCCATCGCCGATCCACCCAACGGAAGCTCCATTCTGCCCAAGTTGATTGACCAACATGTCCGGAGGTCCAAGACAAAAGATTTGACTGAGATGGTGGAGAAGAGAGAGGACCAGCTCACTCTTCAGCATTCCATCCAGGTGATCCACGGATGCTCACCAAGTCCCAAGGAATTTTCCCCTCCAGATGACGATCCATATGTCCTGGCCCAGTAGACAATGCTGTGACCCACAAGCCACACTGACTTGACATTGGGCAGATGAAGGGGCTGCAGTGGCTCAGTGGTTAAGATGCTGAACTGCAGACCGGAAGGTCGGTAGTTCAGCAGTTCGAGACCCAAGTGCCGCATGATGGAGTGAGCTCCCGTCTCTGGCCCCAGCTCCTGCCAACCTAGCAGTTCGAAAGCAAGAAATTGCAAGTAGATAAATAGGTACCACTTTGGTGGGAAGACAACAGTGTTCTGTGCACCTCGGCATCTAGTCATGACAGCCACATGACCACAGAAATGTCTTCAGACATTTGGAAATGGAGATGAGCACCGCATCCCTAGAGTCGGATTCGACTGGCTTTCGAGCAAGGGAAACCTAATAGGGTAGATGAGTGATCACTGCCAGAGGTTTCATGGACCCTCATAGCCCTCTGCAACATGTGCCATTTCATTTTACTCTTCCTCACAACTGGAGGTCTCTAAGGAGTACTTCCCTTTGAGGCGCTTGACTCATCAGCAAAAAGAGAACTATAAACAGTACTCTGAGCTCCTTGAAAAAGTGTGTGTGTGGGGGGGAATAAAATGAATTACAATAGAATGCCCACAGTATTCACTTGCAAGATTAATACATTATACGGGGTTTTGTTCTTTTACTTATAAAAATAAATAACATGTTACTGTTATTCTCCAAAGGTTGTGTGAACATACTAAGGAAAGAAAGGAGATGTGATAAGAACAGTAATTGCTTAAATGCTATGCGGAAGATCATGGGAACTGCATAGTCAAAAACCAATGTGGAACTGGGACTGTAGTAGAGGGGAATTCCATGAGACTCTTTGAAAAAGCCAACTGGAACCAACTTTACAGTTCCAGTAACTAAACACAACTGCAAAAGATTTTTGTAATTTACAACTCATAATCTCCATTTAAGCAGTGTCGTGCTCAGATTATTATTTTTATATAATTAACATATATTTGTCTTGTAGGTTTGTTACAAAGCTTTTTTAAAAACTTATTTCACTCAGAACGGTATCATGTGGAAACCATAAGTATTTCTTTTTTCTAATGACCTCTCTATATGAATTCCTAAACTGTATAGGAAGAATTTGTTTGGGGTGTCTGTTGTTAATATCACATTTAGAAAACCACTTTATGTGTCTGTGTCAGTCCTGGAGAGATAGGTTCATTATCATTACAATACTCGCTGTCGACTGTGCACTCTGTGATCCCAGCTTTATGTTGGCAAATTGTTCCAGTCTCTCAACATAACCGGATGACAAATCCCAAGGCTGATTTAATAATTTGTCCTTTTTTTAGGCATGTTATTGCCTACAGACACTGTAGGGAACATTCCTGCAATCGGCAGGGAGATGGAATGATTGAATGAACAGATCACGCCTTACTGCTATGACTGACTCAATTGCAACAGAGATGGGAAGGCCCTGTTGGTAAAATGGGGATTTGTTTTTTACACTCTCAAACAGACCCCTAAAAAGTCTTATTAATTAGTCAATCAGTAAATTCAGTGGAATTCTTTTAATGTGTAGAGTCTTAGGAAGACCACTTTTATTTTTCCTTTTGCATGTTTGAAAGGTTACTAACACATCGGAGTAACAGATTCTCCCATACTTTGATAGATCCTGGGATGATGCTAAGCATGATGATTACACTATTACATCACCACCAAATCTACTACTAGTAGTAATACTATGTGTAATGTAATGTAATAATACAAAAATTGTGGCCCTAGGTAGGAATTAATAATAAGTATATGTAAACCGCTCAGAGACCCTTCGGGGTCAAGAGCGGTATATAAACCAAAAGTAAATAAATAAATAAATAAATAGTGATGTAATAGCGTAATAGTAGTATGCATGTTCACTGCAATGCAGGCACAAATTCCTCATGCATACAAACTGGTCATGTGAAGGATCCCCAAGCATCGAGAATAAATCCACGTTTTCAAGAAAAGCAAAATTTATTTCAAAGCGTTGAAGACATACTCAAACACGTTCTTTGTTAGAACTGGGGATACACAGTTAGGTCAAGCATAATAAAGGAAATTCAAACAGATACAGATCCAATGAATAGCATTCCCGCTGGCGGGCTAATGAAACGGTTGCGCGCCCAGTCCATGGGAACCAGGCAGAACATCAGACAAAACACAGGTGCAGTACTCATGAGAAAAGCAATAGGCAAGCCTCTTCTCCCCCACACAACCTCCAGCAGTTATCTTGTGCATTCCAACGCAGGAGCAGGATGATAGAAAACAAGCCGGGTGCAACAGGGAAAGATATGTACACAGAGGTCACAGAAAACAGAATGGCAGCTTGCTGACATACTGCCCCCCTTAAAATACACTTACAACACACCTCCCGGGTCGGGCGGGAGATCTCCCGGGCTGGGCGGGAGACCTCCCGGTTTGTCCGGGAACCTCTTGTGGAAACTACGGATCAGGTAAGGGGCCCGAATATCCCCTTCTTCCACCCATTCGCGGTGCTGGGGACCGAAATCAACCCATTCGATAAGGTACCAGAGTTTACCACGTTTCAATTTACAATCAAGGATATCAGCGATCTCAAAATGTTCATCCCCTTCCAAAATGACAGGTGGAGGAGGAGTAACTGCTGGTCTCCAGGGAGACGGGCCAGGATCCTTCTTCAACAGGCTCATGTGAAAAACAGAATGCAGAGCACGTAAATTCTTAGGCAAAACAACATCAACCGCCACATCATTTATGACTTTACGCACTTTGAATGGACCAATGAACTTCCACCCCAATTTCCTGCTAGGCCGCAGCATCTTAATGTTCTTGGTCGAGACATACACAAGATCCCCAGGTTTCAGATCAAACCCCACCACCCTACCCTTGTCTGCCTGGGTCTTGTAAGCAGCCTTGGCTGCGTCAAGTGTTTGGCATAGCAGAGGCCATGCTTTTTGCAAGGACATACACCATGTATCAGCATCCCCCACAGGACGTTGGCCCATCCCCTCCAGGAAAGGGAGGGGGGGGCTGTCGTAACCAGAAACAGCTTTATAAGGAGACATGCCCGTGGAGCTATGGACAGTGTTGTTATAACAATATTCAGCAAGAGGCAACAATTCACACCAATCATTCTGTTGATAATTAGTAAAACAACGAAGATATTGCTCCAGGGTCTGATTAACTCGTTCTGTTTGTCCGTCAGTCTCAGGATGATACGCGCTGCTGAGCCCTTGTTCCACCCCTAAAATGGAAAGAAGTTCCCTCCAAAACTTAGAAACAAATTGGGTCCCCCTGTCAGAAATTAATTTAGCAGGTAATTGATGAATTTTCACCACGTGAGACATAAACGATTTCGCCAACCTCTGAGCTGTAGGCAAGGAAGGAAAAGGCACAAAATGAGCTTGCTTAGAAAATAAATCAACAACCACCCAAATAACAGTGTTCCCTTTGCTCACAGGGAGATCAGTAATAAAGTCCATGGACACCACTTCCCACGGTCTCGATGGGGTAGGGAGTGGCTGCAGAAGACCAGGAGGCTTGCCCACTCTGGGTTTAGTCAAGGCACAGGTTTGGCAGGACCGAACAAAAGTCAAGAGGTCTTTGCGCATCTGTGGCCACCAGAACTGTCTGCGGATGAGTTGCAGAGATTTAACAAAACTCCAATGCCCTGCCAGTTTCGAACCGTGAGCAGACTCCATCACCTCCCTCCTCATTGAAATAGGCACATACAGTTTGTCTCCAGAATAAATCAGACCTTCAGGGCTACGGACACAATCCGGCAACGTTTTCAGGGAG
>NW_015172645.1:82819-82926 GCF_001447785.1 Gekko japonicus | reverse complement strand
ACGAAGTTGTTTAGCGTTGAGAGAACGGGGGGATTTCAGCATCTCCAAATTCTTATGGTCAGTCCAGACTTCAAATGGCAGTTGCGCCCCCTCCAACCACTGCCTCC
>NW_015172645.1:82512-82623 GCF_001447785.1 Gekko japonicus | reverse complement strand
AGGTGAACATCAGTTTAAGTTTCTCAAAAGCCTCTGCGCAAGCAGGGGACCATTTAAGCGGGGCGCCTGGTTTCGTAGCATCAAAACCCTTCCCCTTGGTCTTTAGCAAAT
>NW_015172645.1:75782-79944 GCF_001447785.1 Gekko japonicus | reverse complement strand
CAACCGGTGGCCCCGCTGGCATTGGCCTCATCGGTGGCGGCAGACCCGGTCCCGGCGGACCCCCCGGCATCGGCTGTTGCACAGGCCCTTGCTGAGGCGGTCCCGCCGGCGGCTGGACAGGCACGTGCGGCGCAGGAACTCCCGGTACTTGCAGCTGCGGTGCGGGAACTCCCGGTGCAGGGACAACTTGTTGCTGCGCGGCGTGTGCGTCAAGGAAATTAGCCATTCTAACGTCCATCATTCCCGGCAGAGCTTCCATTACATCCTGGAATGTCCTCAACAAGTCCCTCACCGAGTATTCCAGTTCTGCCAGTCGTTCCCCGGTGGTTTCCTCCGGGATGGGGTCCCGAGGTCGATAGTCCGGGGGTGGGTCATAGTCCTCTTCCGTTTGGAAGGCTCCGGTGCCCTCCTCATCCTCTGCGTGGCCTCGCGGCCCCGATGGCTCGAACATCCACTCCTCGAGGTCTTGCTTGGAACTCCCCTTCTCCGAGGTAGTCCCCGGCTCCGGGAACAATCCCTTGTCAAACAGACTTTCACGTAATCCGCTCCCTCGACGGGAGTACACCTCTCGGGTGCCCTGAGTGTTGTACATAGTCCAGTCATCCTGCTGTTGAGTCTTCCGCGGACCCCAGTGCGAAGGGGTCGGAGGCGGCCAAGACAGATGTGCAGGCAGGCGGGGAATCGTTCCCCCCACGGCACCCTCCATCGAGGCTGCAGTCGTGAACACCAAAGACGCGGAGGTTTGTGGGACCGATCCCGAGTCCCCCTCCGTGTTAGGTAGGTTTCCCTCAATTCCGCTCATGATCTTGCCAGATTCGGAACGATAGGAGAAAGGGAGTTCTAACAATATGTTGGATCCCCAAGCATCGAGAATAAATCCACGTTTTCAAGAAAAGCAAAATTTATTTCAAAGCGTTGAAGACATACTCAAACACGTTCTTTGTTAGAACTGGGGATACACAGTTAGGTCAAGCATAATAAAGGAAATTCAAACAGATACAGATCCAATGAATAGCATTCCCGCTGGCGGGCTAATGAAACGGTTGCGCGCCCAGTCCATGGGAACCAGGCAGAACATCAGACAAAACACAGGTGCAGTACTCATGAGAAAAGCAATAGGCAAGCCTCTTCTCCCCCACACAACCTCCAGCAGTTATCTTGTGCATTCCAACGCAGGAGCAGGATGATAGAAAACAAGCCGGGTGCAACAGGGAAAGATATGTACACAGAGGTCACAGAAAACAGAATGGCAGCTTGCTGACAGTCATCCCTGTGACAGGGAACACAACTTCCTCAATGTTCCCAATCCCCATTCATATGTACAGAGGAACCATCCTGCCTCACGGCAAATACATGGGTGTAACCAGTGCAGTCACTCTCAAGTGGGAAGGGACTAACCCAATCAGTCCCCCTGCTCCCTAGATGAGTAGCTCTGTATGTCCTCAAGTTGTATGTGCTGCTCAAGAGACAGAAAGGAGACACTAATGTTCTTGTCAGAAAAATAACTAAGGCCACGAACATCAGAGTTAATGCTTGTATAGAAGCATTTTCTAAAGTGTAACCTTGAAGTTGTCTTCATAAAAGCAGTTTCTCGCATACATCCGCTGATTTCAGGAGGGGTGTTGAAAGACCTGAGTCAGATTGAGGTGACGAGAGAGGAGGTCCTAAAACTGATAGACAACTTAAAAACTGATAAATCACCAGGCCCAGATGGCATACATCCGAGAGTTCTGAAAGAACTCAAATGTGAACTTGTAGATCTCCTGACAAAGATATGTAATCTTTCCTTAAAATCTGCCTCCATTCCTGAGGATTGGAAGGTAGCTAATGTCACTCCCATCTTTAAAAAGGGTTCCAGAGGAGATCCGGGAAATTACAGGCCAGTCAGTCTGACGTCGATACCGGGTAAATTGGTGGAAACCATTATTAAGGAAAGAATTAGTAGGCACATAGATGAACAAAACCTATTGAGGCAGACTCAGCACGGTTTCTGTAAGGGAAGATCTTGTCTCACTAACCTGTTAGTGTTCTTTGAGGGGGTGAACAAACATGTGGACAAGGGGGATCCAATAGATATTGTTTACCTTGACTTCCAGAAAGCTTTTGATAAAGTTCCTCATCAAAGGCTCCTAAGTAAGCTCAAAAATCATGGGATAGAAGGACAAGTCCTTTTATGGATCAAAAACTGGCTAGTTCATAGAAAACAGAGAGTGAGTGTAGGTGGGCAATTTTCTCAGTGGAGGGTGGTAAGCAGTGGGGTACCGCAGGGATCAGTACTTGGTCCACTGCTTTTTAACTTGTTCGTTAATTATTTGGAGTTGGGAGTAAGCAGTGAAGTGGCTAAATTTGCGGATGATACAAAGTTGTTCAGGGTGGTGAAAACCAGTGAGGATTGTGAGGCACTCCAAAGGGATCTGTCAATTTTGGGCGAGTGGGCGTCAACATGGCAAATGGGGTTCAATGTGGCCAAGTGCAAGGTGATGCACATTGGAGCCAAAAATCCTAACTATAAATACACGTTGATGGGGTCTGAACTGGCAGAGACTGATCAAGAGAGAGATCTTGGCGTTGTAGTAGATAACTCACTGAAAATGTCGAAACAGTGTGTGACTGTAATAAAAAAGGCCAATGCTATGCTGGGGATTATTAGGAAGGGTATTGAAAACAGATCAGCCAATATCATAATGCCCCTATATAAATCAATGGTGCGACCTCATTTGGAATACCGTGTGCAGTTCTGGTTACCACACCTTAAAAAAGATATTATAGCTTTGGAAAAAGTGCAGAAAAGGGCAACTAGAATGATTAAAAGGATTGGAACACTTTCCTTTTGAGTAAAGGTTAAAGCGCTTAGGGCTCTTTAGCTTGGAGAAACGACGACTGAACGGGGAGACATGATTGAGGTTTATAAGATTATGCATGGGATAGAGCAGGTAGAGAAAGATGTACTTTTCTCCCTTTCTCACAATACAAGAACTCGTGGGCACTCAATGAAATTGCTGAGCGGTCGGGTTAGAACAGATAAAAGGAAGTACTTCTTCAGCCAAAGAGTGATTAACACATGGAATTCACTGCCACAAGAAGTGGTGATGCCTACAAGCATGGACGGCTTCAAAAGGGAATTAGATAAGCTTATGGAGCAGCGGTTCATCAGTAGCTATTAGCCACAAGGTATACATAGGGGCTCTGGTGCAAGTGATGCTCTGTCTTCTTGGTGCTGGGGGGGGGTCAACAGTGGGAGGGCTTTTAATGTCTTGGACCCACTGGTGGACCTCCTGATGGCACTGGTATTTCTGGCCACTGTGTGACACAGAGTGTTGGACTGGATGGGCCTTTGGCCTGATCCAATATTGGCGTCTCTTATGTTCTTGTGACTTTGTGGAGTGCAAATTTCACTCTTCCCCCTCCTGCTGCAGCCTAGTGTTGTCGCCCCCCCCCCAGTTTTGCTTCTGGCCCCTCAGGAACATCGTAGGGGTGGGGAAATGTGGTTCTGCAAACTGGTAGAAGTACCATTCTGTCCAAGGAACTGGGTAGTTGGATACATGTCAATATTTATAAGTGGGGGGTGGGGAACCTGAAAGTTGTGTGGTCCTCTTACATACTTTTTTCCTGATTAAAACATACTAATCAGGTATTATTGAAAATCAATAAAAATGCCCCTCAAAAGCTTCAGATTTGGTAGCTGACCATGCGTTAGATTCAAACACATGTAACAACTTGCCACCTACAGGGTGCGTTCAGACGGGGCATTTGTAACGGAATAGGTGACGATTCCAACCGGTGTACTTAACAGCGTTCACATGACGAACATCTGCCTCCCGTCCCTAACCGTTACAAAGCCGTTTACACCGTTGTACTCTGCCACTAGGTCCCAAGTGGTGGTATCCAGAGTACAACAGTTGTAATCGCTGTACCCTGCCTTCTGAACGCTCTCCGACGTTGCACAGCCACTTCCGTTTGGAAGCCCACGGCTTCCGATTTTCGGCCGCCATTTTTTTTAAAGGACGCGATTTGCGCTTGGGCGAAGCTTCGCCCTGCTGTTTGTTTAAAAAAGAAAGAAAGCATCCTGGGGAGAAAAAAGCGGAGAGGAGGGGGGGAGCGCAGGAGGGGGGAGGGAGCCCGACGAGGATGGGAAGGTGGTGGGAGGGGAAGGAGGCGCGAG
>NW_015172645.1:40961-75503 GCF_001447785.1 Gekko japonicus | reverse complement strand
GGCCCGCGGGTGGAGGAGGCTGCCCTTCGGCTGCTGCTGCCGCTGCCGGCGGGGGAATGAAGCTCTGGCAGACCGAGGAGGCTGAACGAACGGGAACGGGGAGGCGGGTTGGCGAGGGGGGGAGACGGGGGCTGCGAGGGAGCCTGGCAGAGACGGCGCTGTGGCTCAGCGGATTTGTCCTCGAGGAGAGGCTTCCCAGTGCCCCAGTGAGAAGCAGGGGCGGGGGGGGGTAACAGAGCCCTCTGTTGAAAACCCTGTAGCCAGGGGAAGGGAAAGGAGTTTGTAAGCCGCTCTGAGATTCCTTTGGGTGGTTGCACTGGAAGAAAAATGGAGAGAACGGGCTTTAGGACCCCTCGGACAGAGTCCCAGCTGCCTCCAGCCGTCCCTCTCGCCATTCTGTGGATGGCTGCCTATGCGCATGTTCAAACTGAGGTTTTTGTTTTTTTTTTAAACGCCGATGCCCGCTGAGTGTGAACGGGCATACAGCGATGGGCTTCGCTGTGAGGGAGGTAAGTGTGATCGCGTTTCAGCCGGCATAAACTGCACCGGTTCCAACCGGTACAGTTTATGCCAGCTAAAACGCTCCGTCTGAATGCACCCACAGTGTCGGAAGGAGGAGGTGCTTAATCCTCCCCCTCATTATTTCTCTGTTTTCTTTCACAAAATTTCAACAGCATGTTTGCCCCTGGGGAAATATAAAACACTTCTACCTATGTTATGTTTATGCTATGGCTGAGTTTTGGATGGCTGGGTTGTTAATGCATGTTAATTTTTTAGCGATTGTCATGTTATGATTTTATCATGCTTTATTTTGTAAGCCATCTCCAGCAGGTTTTCTGGAGAGACAGCATATACATTTTACAAACAAACAAACCTTTTGCCTCCTTCATCTTCTCTAAATTTTCTGTTGCAAAAACAGCTTTAAAAAAAAAAAGCATTGGCTAGGGGACACTGTTACATGCCTTAGCACGCAACATGTAATTAAGTCCTCTGATGTTATCTCATCATACTAAGGATGATTCTGATTTTCCTGTTTCTGCTGTTTTCATCTGAGAACCTGAAAATCCCCCTGGTTTCACTGCTCATCTACTTTGTGCACATTTAACATGCAATTCTTTATTTTAATGCTATTTTATGTTTCCTTGCACCAAATGTTCCCCATAAAACATGCATATCTTAACGTTATTTGTGTATCAGCATTCATTAAGATATCTATAAATCTCATAATCAGACCCAGGCTTGAAGAACAAATCCTAAAAGTTTAAAAAGGGGTGTGTGACAGCCAAGTGCTTTCTTAGCTCCCCACCCGCCCCATCACACCTTCCAGTGGCCCTGACAGTGGATTTTAGTTGTGATGTGGGTTGGGAGTTGCCAGTAAGTCAATGTTAACCAACAACTGTGCTGGATTACATGCTGCTATTACAGAGGAAGCCTGAGGAGGTACAATAGGAATCTGAGATAACTTCTACTACTCCCCCCCCCCCGCTTCTCCTGGAGTGATTCACACCAACACCTTCCTTTCACAAAACGAAAAAGAAGTTTAACTAGCATGGGTATCGGGCTAGTTATACTATAAATTACATACACTATACCTACAATGACCTTGTAAATTGCAAGTAAAAAAAAGTTTTTAAAGTTGCATGTAAAAAATCAACACACACATTTACATGCCTTAGCATGCAAGTCTAAAAGCCAACAGAATATATCAGAGTACTGAAACAGTTGACAAAGACATAACCAAACAGAAAAGAAACAAAATTAGGGAACATTCTGTCTGTAATGTATTCATCCCCAACCGTGTGCGAGGCTAGCTCACCACGCAGTCAGGCGAAGCCTCTAAGCTTTGCTCCGAGAGACAATGGGCCAAGCGGATCCTAGCTAGCACCAATCAGAAGGCTAGGGTCCTAGCAGGACCTATGGAGCTCTCGGCCACTGTAAATACCCTATCACGGCTGTGGATGTGTGCCAGGGGTGTGGGTGTAATGCACATAAAAGCCGGCCTGCAAGCCGGGGTTTCTTGTCTTGTTCTGAACTTATAATAAAGTATGAGAGCTGAAATCACTTGACAGTCTCAGTACTTTTCACATTCACTAATACCTGCATATCCCCTCATACTAAAAGTAAACTTGATAGTCCTCTGCCTATAGGTTGGAACCACTTATAGACAACATTGAAGTGTTTTGAACAATGCACATAGAAGGTAAAAAAAGAAAAGAACAAGAGGTAGAGCTATAGACAAGGTATATACTTAAGGGTATGCACTTAAAAAAATGTATTAACTTTGGAGCTGGATTTCAGGGCACTGGTTCCAGTATCCAGAATTTTGAGAAATATCCTTACTGGTTTAAGATTCCAATCCAGGGTGATTTATTTTCTAGATTCTGGAAATTTTGACCTATTTTTTTCATTACCTCCCTTTTAGGAAGCAGCATTGGGGAGGTGGTGATGAAGTGCCATCAGGTTGCAGCGACTTTTGGTAACCCATACATTTTTCAAGGCAAAAGGCTCTCAGAGATTTGCTGTTGCCTGCCTCTGCATAGTGACTCTGGACTTTCTCAGTGGTCTCTCATCCAGTAGCTAACCAGGTGTGATCCGCCTAGCTTCTGAGATCTGAAAAGTTTGAGCTAGCCTGGGTCATTCGGGTCAGGGCCACTGTGGAGGGAGGGAGAAAGGGGAAGGTGGCCATAGCTAACTGCGGTCAATTAGCATCTCTTCCCTTTAAATGTCAAAGGGCCGTTAACCCAGATTGCAGAGGATCAGGTTGCTACACATAAGGGGGACACCAGAAATGTTTGCAAGCACAGTCATGCTTTACAGGAGTGCCCTTCCTCCGGCCCCAGTCTGAAAGTCCTCATTTGAAGCCCCCAGAATGCACAGCTGATTGCTGAGAAAGCAACAAGTCCCCTGGACACAAGTACGCACTGCAACCCCGACAGACAGAAGAACAGTCTCTTGGCTGATAAGGAGAGCTCTGATCAATGTACTGTTTGGAGATACCGGATGGTGTTATGAGTGCGGGGGAAGGCTTGTTCCCTGAATGCCAAAGTAAACAGTGAAGGAGGGGGAAATTAAATTGACACCTCTGTCCCCATCTCTAAGGAGTGGGGTGCCAGTGCCACCATGGCACCACCCTGACTAAGGGAAATGTAGAAAAACCCAGGAGGAAGGTGGGCTGACAGTGGCCTTTTCTTTCTGTACACTCTGCCTGCCCTTGAAGATCGTGTCTTGCTGTGTCTTGAGGCCTCCAGAGACCTGTTCTTGCCTCCCCTTCCCCTTCCCCAAAATCCTTAGGATCCCGAAGATTGAGAGGCCCACAAGCCCGATTAAGATGTTGTCTCTTCAGCTTTCTTGGGTTTGTAGGTATGGAACTGCTTTTCTTGCTAGGGAACTGAGCTGTAATTTAAAAGGCAGGAAGATAGTAGAGTAGCATTTAGTATTTTAGTGCTAATCTCCATTAAATTTGCTCTCATGTTTGCAAACTTTTGTTTCAAGTGTACTGGCAATCCGGAGCATATTGTATGGTTCATCGCTCTATTACCTGCTGTGCCCTGCACTGGGGACCGGTTTAGGACTGTCCTATAGAGGCATATCTTATTAACTTATAAAATATCCCATATTATTTGTTGCAGCTATACAAATCTTTCTGGTATTTCTGTATCCTTTCCTTTTACTCTTTATTCATATGTCATGCAGTTTGTTTTTGTAGTCTATTTTGCAATAGTGCCTTCCAGTAAACTGTTTCATTTGTATTAGTAACACCCTGTACTCTGTGTCTTCCAAGTGACAGACACCCACCGAGATGATGGTAGTCCATAGTAGCAGAGGCCTCCTACTTAAGGAGACTGAATTAACAGTAATGAAGTCCTTTAATCCAAACATGGTCCTAAGGAAACTCTTAGACTTTCACTTCCTTATTTTTTTAATTTATTAAAAATTTCATTTGAAGGCTATAATCCTATATATACTTATGCAAAATATGCAGAGTAGACATGACTAGGGAGGGGCTACACAGGTGTAAGGGAGACTTGCATCCACTGATTCTTTCATCTTTCTCGACATTGCCCTTCCTTCCTTCTTCTAAAAGTCACTCATCAGAGCTGACATATTTTATTTTTATTCTTGTATCAATAGCTATGAAGGGAACAGTTAACCCAGTCTCTAAAATGTCAGTGGTAGTTTTGCCCTTGAGCCATTCAATAGTTTTGATTCATGTACTGCAAAAGTTAATGTCAACTCTCTCTCTCTCTCTCTCAATTGTTTTGTTTTATTTACTGAAAAAGTTTATGTCCTCTCTCTCTCTCTCTCTCTCTCTCTCTCTCTCTCTCTCTCTCTCCACCACCCACTCCTGCTCTGCTGCTAGAGTCTTTTATCGCTATGCCTGGTTCTGGAGAGGTGAGCAATGACTCACGAAAGCTCATACCCTGCCACAAATTTTGTTAGTCTTTAAGGTGCTTTTCTTATGCTTTTCTGCTGCTAAAGACAGACTAACATGGTGACCCATCTTTATCTTCACCTGGCAGTTTGCCTAGACAACTCAGATCTCCCCAAATCCACAGTATGGACCTTTTCCAAACACTATTCAGTGAGTCCTTCAAAATGCAGCTGGTGGAGATAGTTTCTTCTTTCCAGTGTTTTAATTCTGAGATTATTTTCAGGAGCCAGATTAGCCATTATCCCATAAGAGACCTGCATTTTAGCGGAGAGTTTGATTTCTGCAGGAAAAAAAGCAACATAATGGAACCTTTGAAATGCAAAAAAGAAAAAAAATAGCTGGGCAAGTATCAAGAAAGGACAAAGTATGGAAGAGTTTCCTGCTCGGCTGGAGTTTGGTAATTTTCATTGTGACAGTGCTGAAGAAGCAAGTGAAATTCAAAACTCGGCAGTCTCAATCAGCAGTGACAACTGATGAGACCAAAACAGACCACAAAACTTGAGCTATGCTTGTGGGTCTCTCTTGTGTGCACATGTTTCTTTTTGGTCCTATTCCTTTGATGGTCCAATAAAATACACTTTATTGTTGCCGTGATAAGATGGGGAGATCAAATAAATTTTAAAAGAGTGGCACAAAAACAAACTGGCCATAAAAATTAAAAGAAGCCCTCCTCCAAAACTATAAAACAATTGGCACATACAAAACAACAAAATGCTAAAAATCTTCACCGTTAACTCTAATACCCTCTGCAAAGAGGGAGAAAAAAAAGCAAGAGATCTCACTGGTTCAAATTTTATTGGGATGATACAAAGTGCTAAAGAGGAGATTTTTTTTGTAATCAGTAACACGAATCAGGTGCTTTTGTTTTGCCTCTGTTTGTTGCTCTCCTCTATAAGCATGCTTATCGAGGTCTACCAAAAGCCCAGAAGCCCATAGGTCAGAGAACAGCATTTTGATGGATTATGGGATTGTAACTGTCCCTGCCAGCTGACAGCTTTTATTGGCTGGGAGGATGAGCCTGTAAACCTTTATATAATTATTGTATTAAAGCCACTGTGCCTCTGTGTTGCTGGCGCTTGTTCAGGGATCAATGTGAAGATAATTTCAAAAATGAATAGTAAGTATTGATCGTCCCTTGGTGAAGCCTTATCAGTGTCTGAAGCAGACTACTGTAGATTATAACTTCAATGTCATTTATGATGATATGATACGTATTCCGGAGTAGCAATTTAAACAAAGGGCTGATTTAATTCACAATGGATTTTTGTAGCTTGATGGGTAATAAATCACAATCTGTGTAATTTTTAGAAATGAACACATGTTGGCAGTAGTTCAGGGCAGTTCCTGGGAGATCGGAAAATGACCAGGGAGGGCAAATATCAGCAGAGAACCCCTTCTGAATGATTGGCCTTTACTCGATTCTGACATTCAGATGACCTTGGGGCCTCTGCTGGCAGCTGCTGGTTAATTTGCTTCACTGAGGACACAGTTTAACTTTCTATCTGTCTGCCAATTACCTGACATTTTCAACTTATCACCATCTATTTTTTAAATTATTGGAGGCACATCCACATTTTGAGGAAAAAATATTAAGGCGAGTATTAGTTTTTGCCAGCTGCTGAGACAACTCCATGACAAGAACAGACAATATCCCTATTACTTCACTTATTAATAGCTCATCTCATTCTAGGTTAGTAGTAGTGAAGGGTGGATTAGAGACATCTTTTTAGTAAAGAGAGAATATTAAGCTTTGTAAAAATTTAAAAGTTTGTTGTGGTACAACATACACCCCCCCCCTATAGTTTAGTTTTTATCCCCGTAATAGAAGCAGACCGTCTAAAAAAATCACTTGAGATGATGATACCCAATGACAGTTCCCAGACATTTTGCATGTGGATTAAGTGTTTTTGTAATAATGTTATCATGTTTGAGGGGTTAAGAGGTGATACAAAACTCTTCCTGTAAAGAATGAAGCCATTCACACATACAAATCATTACCTCATGTTGTGGGTGTTGTGTGAGTAACATGAACATGTAAACTCAACCTGAAAAGAGTGAATTGCCCAAGAGCCACCTAAGGATTTCTCTAGTGTCTTGGGGCTCAAGGTCAGAGTTCCCAAATCCAAGTGTTATAGTACAATCCTAAACAGAGTTACACCCATTTAAATCAATTGAACTTAATGGGTTCTTACTCTGTTTCTTCTGGACCATGCCCATCAAAAGCAACATCTACAGATGGAGGACATTTTGTTTGTTTGGTTTGTGGTAAGCTAGAAAAGTGGGAAGCTTTCCTTTGAGAGGAAGGGACAAGGCACCTCAAGGGAGAGAGTATTATATCATTACCTCATGTTGAACACATTTAGAGTCCATTGGCACCTTTTAGACCAACAATGGTTTATTCAAGGTATGAGCTTCTGTGTGCATGCACACTTGACAGAGAGAGAAAGAATGAGAGAAAAAGCTATAATGTACATAACAATACATTAATATTCATTCAGGGCTGACAAAACCTTGGAAATTTGAGAAAATTAATAAAGCTATTCTCAGTCTTTTAAAATTTTATTTATTTATTTATTTATTTATTTAATTTATATCCCGCCCTTCCCAGATGGGCTCAGGGCGGCTTCCAACAGCGGCAAGTGCCATAACAAACAGTTAAAACAGTATAAAACAATCCATAAATAAAATGCGGTGCTCTAGATATTAACTTATCTCTCCAAGATGGGATCCTTTAGTCACCTAGCCTGGCAACATAGTTTCTTGGTCACCTAGGCGTCTTCCCAGGGCCAAGCAATATCTAAAATGTTCTAAATTCCAGGGCACAGAGGTTGTGTTAATCGATGAGTAGGATGCTATATTGATGTTTTAAAATCTACCCTTTTATCTCCTCTTTTAACCTACTGGAATCTTATTCTTTGGCTTACTTCTTTCTTAAATACAATAACATTTTAAAATTTAATAATAATTAAAAAATATCTCCAAGCCCTTTCACAAGAGCCAAAATATGTTCCAAACGCCTTCATTTGACTTGAGCTTGGTAAAAAAAAAAAATGTTCTAAAGCTCAGGAAAAAACATATAGGATCAAATTGATATAGACAGACAGTATATTCCAGTAACAACAAATTTTGTATCACTGATTTGTACACTAATATTTTATCTGTCATTGTTGAACTCTTGGTATAATGCAATGTCCTGTAATAGATCACCAGAGTGGCATGAATGAAAACGATATGTAAACTTGGTAGTAGAAAGTGTTGAAGGTGTTCACTATAACAAAAGTAGGGAATGAGAAGGGACATTTCAGGCCCGGTTCAAACACTTTACTTGTTTATTCACATAATAGAGGAAGAGGATACACCTCACTTCTCCAGTATGGGCCTAAAGTAAAATTGATGGAGGCACTTCTCTCTTCTTCTTCTTTTTTGCTCCCCAATGGGGAATTTTTAACTGCATTTTTATTAAGAATACAAACTATAACAGAAATGAGGGAGGGGACTACATTTAGGGTATAAAGAAAAGATACCCACTACTGACTAAAAACCCAAGAGAGGAGATCATCAAATTAGCTTAAATATACGCTATCTCTTAATCACGCTAGTACCATTATGAATTGAGTTACATATCATATTATCTCTTTCAGAACTTAAACTTAACTGTTAACAGGTAAGACCCCTCAGCATCTACTTTCAATACTTTCAAAGGCACAATTCAGAGTCCTTCAGCCTTCATTTTCCCTTTCCCTGTCTCTTCCGCAATTTATAAGGACTTTTAGGGGCTACTGCCCCTTTCTCTGATAGAGAGTCCTCTCTGGAAGATCCGAGTCCAGCTCACCACTGGACTTACTGTCCATCCCTTCTTTTTCTTCCTCCTCTGGCTCTCCCAACTGGATTCTCAAAAATTCCCATGCTTTCTGCACAGAGTCAATCTTCTCTTTTTTTTATGTCCTTGATTTTGAAGGTGACGCATTCTGGAGTTAGCCATCTGTATCCAATTGCATTTGTCTGAAGAAAAAGAACTAAGTCTTTGTATTTCTTTCTCCTTTGTCTTATTTCAAATGGAGGCATACCTGACAGCCTAAATCATTCTTTTGCCAGTCCAAAAATCACGTGGTTCAGTGCTCCTGGCCCTGTTGGATGTTTGTGCAGCATGTGATATGGTACACCACACAATTTTGGTCCACTGTTTGGCCTCCCTTGGGATTCGTATCACTGCCTTATTTTGGTTTGCTTCATTTCTCTTGCATGCAGTCAGAGGGTGTTCTTCAGAAGCAGGGGGTCTTCTGTGTGACTTTTGGTCTGTGGGGTACCCCAGGGATTGGTTCTGTCCCTGATGTTGTTTAACATCCGCCCTCTCGCTGAACTCATCAGGAGGTTCGGGGTTGGTTGCCACAGCAACAGTATGCTGATGGAAGCCAGCTCTTTCTCCTGTTGGGTAACCAACCAGAAGTGGCTTTCTCTTTTCTGACCTTGCACCTGGACTCCTTCATTGGATGGTTGAGGTGGAACTAATTGAAACTTCATCCCTCCATGACTGAAGTCATGTGGCTGGTTAACACCGGGCCTGTGGAGGGATTGCAGCTTCCAGCTTTCATTAGTGGACTCTGTGAAGAGACCGGGGGTCTGCCCGGATGCCTCTTATGATGTACCCCTTCGTACTTTCCCCACTCTGAGGCAGATTTTTCCTGCCAAAATTCTTAGTTCTCTTCAGGTACTGAGCTGGCCCCCAGTACCATGATAATATTTGTGTCTTTATAAATCTGAATGTCCCACCCTGTGAAAGAATCTAATTTGACTTTTGCCCAGCCCAGAAACTTGTCAGCAGAAAACAGGAGCCCTCATTGTACCTTGAAATGGCACTGGAGATTGTGTAACAGTGAACAGTAATAAAGGTTTTATTTAATAGGCATGGATGGTATGGAGTAGGCAGGAACTGAAAAGGCTGTTTGCTGGTAAAACTGTTGCTGGTAAATGTTGCTGGTAAAACAGTATATATTTCAGTTGCCAGACAAGATGGTGTTGTAGCAGCTAAGGATCCATCTAATCCAGCATCCTGTTTCCAACACTGGCTAAGCAGATGCTTTCAGGAGCCCTACAGCTGTCTCCTGTTGTTTGACCCCCAGTACTTGATATTCAGAGCATGGAGGGTCGAATTAGCTATTGTGGATAATCACCCTGGAGTATCTTCAGTGAATTTGTCTGCACAAACATATAGCCCTGGCATGTGAATGAATTCTGTTGGTGAAGTCCTTAGTTTAGGGATAAGCATCTACATAGTCTTGTTTACCTATAATCATCTACATAGTCTTGTTTACCTATAATCCCCCCCACCCCAGTTTCATTTATTGTATCATGTACTTCAGGGACTTATGAATTGTCTTCTATCACCATCTTGCTCTAGTGGGTTTTATTAATTGTATTATGCTTTTAATTATCTAAATTATTGTATATTAATTGTTTATAATTATTGTTCTAATCCGCCCTAAGCCCTGGTATGCAGGGGAGGGTAGACTAGAAATCCAATAAAATAAATAAAATAAAATAAATTCTTGGTTCTTATCAGTGAGAGATGGTTTACTAAGTATTTAAAGTTTCAGTAACAATGTTTCTGCATAAAGTTTCCTAATAATTGTTCAGATTTTTTGGAAAGGTCACTGTTTTAAAGTATCAAATTCTTTCCCCTTTTCTGTAATCACAATGTGTCTTCTTTCTCCTGAGTAATATATAACCGCTTCTTTTCACAATAGACCAGGGACTGTCTCAGTGCCAATTTCCTGTATTACTGGACAGGATTTATATTTCTTCCCTGAAAATATAATCCTATTCCTTTTGGCCTGATTGGGAGCTTCAGCCTGCTACCCAGTCACTCTTTGCCAAAATCTCAAACCCCAGTTCTTGGCTTCTTTGTTGAAAACATACTTCAGCTGAAGCTGACACTAGACTCTGAATTCTTGGATGGAATTCTTTCTCAGGTTATGTTTAACACAGCTAAGACCAGGAGTCTCTCCCTTTATTCAAAAGGTGAACCTGTCTGACAGACTTTTAGTCAGTTTCTTCAGACATCTACTCCTGTAGCTGAACTTTTACTTTACTGAGCAGTGTCTGCCACTAAACTCAAAATAAACTCCCTCTCCCCTCAGCACACAGCTGATTTTTATATTTCCCTCTGCTGGCAGTGGCCAGTCAGAGAAAAGGAGCACCCTGTTACTCAAACTCAGCATTCAAAAGCAGAATTAACTATTCCCCTCCCTTCTCTGATTATGCTGCTTTAGGAAAACAGCATTTTAAATGTAGTCCATCACACCTCTCTTACCTTGGTCAAGCAGGTGTTTACACTTACGAGGCAGGCTCTTTTCTATCTATGTTGGGCCTGTCAATTGGCCCCCTATTTGTCTCGGTCAGAAATGGCCATAGAGATTCATGCCATGGTCTCCAGAACAGACTATTGCAATTTGCTCTACACATGGATGCCCTTGAACATGCATTGGAGCTTTCAGGTTGTCCAAAATGCAGCTGCCAGGCTTCTGACTGGAGCATCTTGTTCTTCACATATGTAGCCTGTCTTAAAGCAGTGGCATTGGCTTCTGGTTTCCAGGTCAGATTCAGGGTGCTTTTTTAATTCACTTTTAAGGTTAGACAGGGGTAGGGAAGAGAAAGGAAACAAAAATTAGAAGTCTTCTGCATACAGATCTTCTCCATTTATCATTTCACATGACCAAAAGATAGACTGCGAAATTTTAAAAGTTATTAAAGGCTTCTTCATATCATATTATCAAAATATTTATATCTTTATGTTTCTTTTTTATCTAGTCATAAAAAAGAGTCCATAATAATAATAAAAATCTTCTTCCATTTCCCCTCTTGGCATCAAAGTGAATTTATCCATTTCCTCACTTTCTCTAATCTTCACTATTAAGTCTTGTTCCGAAGGTATTGTTGGAAGTTTCCAAAGGGTTGCAAATAAGATTCTAGCTGCTGTTACTATATGGATTATAAAGTATCCTTGATTGTTGTCAGAATTATCTGGTATACAGTTCAATAAAAACAAGACTGGTTGAAAAGGTATTGAAATCTGCAGAACTGTCTGTATAAATGTATGCACCATAATCCATAACTTACATGCAATTTCACATGTCCATATGGTAAAATGTACCTACATGGTTTTTACACTTCCAGCTACTATTTGGCATGTTTCTATACATTTTAGCTAATCTATCTGTTGTTAAGTATCATCTATAAAACATCTTATACAAATTCTCTTTAAATGCAACCGATTTAGTCACTTTCAGGGTGCTGGTTTTGACCTTTAAAGCCATAAACACTTTGGGACTGTCATACCTGAGGGAACACCTCGCCTCTTACAACCCACCTTGGTGGCTGCAGTTGTCATCTCACAGTCTACTGGTGGTGCTGGACCCTCTGGTCTCATGTTTGCCATCCACTAGGGTGAGGGCTTTTTCAACCATAGCTCCGTCCTGGTGGAATGCCCTTTCAGATGAGACCCAGACCCTGTGGGATCTCCCTAGGTTCTGCAGGACCTATAAGGCTGAGCTTTCCTAGTCGAGCTTATTTCTGGGGCTTAATGATGGATCTACCATTATCAGTTGTGAGTTGTTTGCTTTTCTATGCTTTGTATTTTTATACTGTTTTAACTATATTTATGTCATGTAGCAGGCACAGGAAATTAAAAGATGCCTGCTCCTTGGAAGGAAAGCGATGGCGAACCTAAACAGCATGATAAAAAGTAGAGACATCACCCTGCCAACAAAAGTCCGCATGGTCAAAGCAATGGTATTCCCAGTAGTCATGTATGACTGCGAGAGTTGGACTATAAGGAAGGCCGAGCGCCTAGGAATAGATTCTTTTGAACTATGGTGCTGGAGAAGACTCTTGAGAGTCCCTTGGACTACAAGAAGAACAAATCAGTCAATCCTAAAAGAAATCAACCCTGACTGTTCCCTGGAAGGCCAGATAATGAAACTGAAGCTCAAATACTTTGGCCACCAAATGAGAAGGGAGCACTCACTGGAGAAGACCCTGATGCTGGGAAAGATTGAAGGTCAAAGAAGATGGGGACGGCAAAGGATGAGATGGTTAGACAGTGTCATAGATGCCTGGCGGGAGCTGGTCCATGGGGTCGCGAAGAGTCGGACTCGACTGTGCAACTGAACAACAACAAAAAGCAGGCACAGACAGGCAAGCCAGACATGTTCAGGTGCTCACACGAAGTCCAGAGTTCAGTCCCAGAAGTCCAAAAGCCAAAAGTGCACAAGCCACAGGATCATTACCAGAAGGGGTGAAGAAGAGAGTGTAGTCAGGAGCAATGCCCCTCTAAGCAGTGGAGTCTTGTAATGCAAAAATTCTACTTTGTGAGCTACTGGCATTATAGTTGTGAGCGAGTGATTTGGCTACTGCATAAATTAGTTTGCTCTGGAGCCACCCTTCCTGAGCTAAGACAAAAATCTGTGAGCTGGAACCTTAAAAAACTGTGAGCTAGCTTACACTAACTCAGCTTAGAGGGAACACTGGTCAGGAGGTCCAAGGGTCATCTACAAGCCAGAGAGTCACAAAGCTGTAGTCAAAAGGGAGCGGTGGCACAGGCGGTTAAACACCTGCATATAACATCTCGAACAGCTGTGACAGCTGTTTGATTCCCACCGCGGCCAGAATGAGCACCTGGCCCTTGTCCCAGCTCCCGCCAACCCAGCGGTTCAAAAGCAAGATGTAACACCGAAATGCAAGTCGATCAATGGGTACCTACCTTAGAGGGTAGGGGGCACCCTCCCCCCGTCGAGGGGGGTCCATGGAGCAATGACGGTGAGAGGCGGCGGCGGCAAGCGGCAGATGGTGAGCGGCAGAAGAAAGATGGCGACGGAGGCATAACATCTTCGAGGGTCCAGACGCTGGTGGAAAGGCGGAGCCAGGAGACATTGGAGCGTGGAAGGCGCATGCGCGGTGGAGCCTTAAAGGGACAGAACCGAAAGCTGCACCAAAAAGCACTCCAACTACCAGAGAGGCCCGCTGTACCGCCACCGGAGGAAAGAAGTCAGAAAGAAGCTGTGCCGACGAGCGACAAGCCATCCCAGAATGTTCCTCCACTGGGTGCTGTTAGGACAGTTCCCACCCCTATATATATGTGGCCTTAGGTAAGGGATAATGGTTAACTGTAGAGCCGCTCAGAGACCCCCTGTGGGGGGTTTGAGCGGGGTAGCAAGCCGAAAGTTAAATAAATAAATAAATAAATAAATAAATAAATAAAAATCCCAAGCTGGTACAAGGTCACACAAAGTAAGCAGGGTCATAGGCATTATGGCCACAGAGTCCAATAGAATGACTTGTTGCTTCCACAACATGCAGGCTCCCAGCCCTGGGTTTTATAGGCACTTCCTAACAAGCCCTTGTTAGCAGCCAGCTGCTTTGGAGTACTACTGCAACAACTCCAAGCTGTCATCAGTGAGCAGCTGGCGATGGGCCAGGAGACATGCATTCTGCCTCTGAGCTGGCTCAGCCGGTCACCACTGTTACCATATACTAGAAACTGGATATGCCATCTGAAATCAAGTCAAACAATGGAGCCGAAGGTCAGAAAGCCAGGAAATCAGTCAAAGGTTGCAGGAGCTAGGAGCAGGGAGTGGTTGCTACAAGCCAGGATCAGATCTGAGCATACACGGTTGCTTCCACGCTGAGGCAGGTGTGTGTGGGTGTTCATGACTAGGTTCTCCCTTCCCTGGGAGTCCGTCTGCCAAGACTCACAGCCCCTCACATTGCCTTTGCAAGAGCTGCAGTCTGGCACTCTTCCTTCGCTCCTGCACATACAGCCGCTGGTGTGCCTTGCGTCTGGGACACTCAGGAGAACTAGGTGGGGATTCTGGCCTCAGGGTGTCTCCACCAGGGGGTGCTGGGCCAGGCTCTGGATCAGTCTCTCCCTCTGGCTGCACCTCTTATACAGCTGCTGGGACCTCTTCTCCTTCAGGTGCTTTTATGGGTTCCTCTGCTGGGATGACTCCAGGGGAGGCTGGGTTGCTCCATGCTTCTTCCTCATCTGAGAAATAGTCAGCCTCAGCAGAGCCAGTACTCACAACAGTCTCCTTGCCTGTAGCTCCCTTCTAAGCTTCTGTCTCTGGTGTTCAAAGGGTGGAGGTGAGCCTGGTGGAGGTGAGCCTGGTCTCACTTGCTGCATGGGGGCTGGGTGGTGGCTCTGGATCAGCTGTTGGCGGTGACTCTTAGCCTGCAGCTCATCCACCTGTTTGCTGGCTTCTGCTGACTCAGAGCCAGCTGTGCATGGCTTCCCTTCTCCTGAGGAGTCCTCTTCTCCTGAACAGGCTGAGCTCAGGCTGACCCACGACAATTTATTATGTTTGTTTTGTTGTGAATCATTCTGAGCTCCACTTTGTGGGGGAGAGGCAGTCTATACATTGAAATAATAAATAATAAGTGAAATAATAAGATTTCTGTATAAAGTGCCTGGTAAATGTTGGGTTGGCGTGCCAACCTAGCAGTTTGAAAGCAAGACATTGCAAGTAGATAAATAGGTACCACTTCGGTGGGAAGGTAACAGCATTCCGTGTGCCCTGGTGTTTAGTCATGCCGGCCACATGACCACGGAAACGTCTTCAGACAGCGCTGGCTCTTCGGCTTTGAAACGGAGATGAGCACCGCAACCCTAGAGTCAGATTCGACTGGCTTTCGAGCAAGAGAAACCTTTACCTTTACCTAAATGTTGGGTGGAGGTGTGAATGCCTGCTCCTGTACTGTGCGAATGGATTTCTGCCTGGGGATGTGTCTGAACCCTACCAGAATTATAATATGAATAATAATTATGATTGACATGGAGCTCTCTAGAGATTTCCTATCCCTCTTCTTTAGCCACATTTGAGGGTCACTGGTCTTGGTTGGACAGTGGCATAATTACTCCAGATTTACCACTGGACTAAATCTATCCTAAACACATTATTAATTAGTGGTTCAGCTATCAGCTACTGGATTGTGGAACAGGATGAACTCAGTAATTACAGGGTATAGTCACTTCAAGTCAGACATTTACCTGAGTTACCATGTTTTACCTATGAATAACCTCCCAAATACTTCAAATTATTGTTTTGATTAATTTGGTTCATAAACCAAAGTTATTAATGTGAGGGGGGGGGTAAGCCAACTAGAATCCTCCCCAAGAACACTAAGGTTTACTAAACAACAGTGTAGATTTATTCTATAACACAAAATTATAGTCAAAGAATTAAAAAAGCAGAACATTTCTAAATGAATGCTTGCTAATGACATAATCAGTAGGAAAATTGTATGTTACTTCATTAACAGAAATCCATTGCAAGAAGCAGTAGTGTCTGAAGTAGAAATCGAAGTCCCTCTCTGTCTCCTTGGCAGAAGTCTAAGAAATAAAATGAAGGAGCACAACTTTCACGAAGTCCAGATCTTGCCAAGTGTTGCTACCATGAGTAAATCCTGAAAACTGTTATCTGTATTTACTCTTTGGCTTCATCTGCGCCTGAAAGATATCTGTGTTTGACAGTTATGTTTTTCCCCCTTTCCTTTTGCTATTCTGCATCTTAGTTAGGATGATAAGGTTACATTCTGATTAAGCATCTCTCTCTGTCTCTCTCCTCTCATTCTTGAGGTATGCCAGTCTTTCCAAGCTCTGTATACAAAATGCTTAGCAATTAAAAAAAACAACCCTGCCCATGGTTGTCGCTTGCAATTTCCTCTGTGGTTGTGTCATGTATTTCCCTTCAGTGAGGATACAGCAGTCAAGACTAAGGGCCCAACCATAGTAAAGGCTCAGTTACCTGAACATGCTATTTAGACCATGGTAGCTAGAAGGGGAGACACTCTTGGTTGACAATATTCTCCAGTGTAATTCATTGGATTCCAAAAAAACCCCACATCTTTTAGAATTTTATTTTAGTGAAATGGCAGCATAATTGAGAGGCAACTTTTGACCTAGGTTCAATCTCCTCCAGAATTTTCCCCCACAGAGTTCTCTTTTTGTTGCTGTTTATCAAGAAATCCAAATAACCTTTAGTCTCAGCACTGCAGCATACTGCAATTATAATATAAACTTGTTTTCCATCATGCTAAAATAATGTAAAACAGTCTTGAACCTCAGAAAATGTGACTTCTGTCTACAAGGTCAAGAAGTTATCAGATGCTAAATGTCCAGGAAGATGGGCCTGTGACATTTGGAGACAAAGAGCACAAGGCATGTGAGGAAAACTGATAGGCTGAGCAGTTTGAGAGGAGACTGTCTTCCAAGTACCCTGGTTCCAAGCCACTTAGGGTGTTAAATGCAGGGGTAATTTCCTGCCGGAGCGCCGCTCTGGCAGTAAGGAGCCCAGGCCTAATCTAACCTGGATGTAATCAGAGCATGGGTCACTGTATGATTTCTTTTTTTTAGGAATGGCTATAGGTAATAAAAGGAACTATATGCCTTGGAGGAGAACTGAGCCACCAACTGTAGGCCAAGATCCAGTTGCACCACAAAACAACAAATCTGCTATTTGGTGGGGTGTGGGGGTGTGGTGTAACTTCTTCAAGATTGGGCTGACTCCATCAGTTCACAAGCAGATTTGTCATTGACCAATGGCAGCTCAGTCTTGTCTGGACTGAGCTTCAGTTTATTGGCTGTCATCCATCCCATTACATTCTTCGAATACT
Source organism: Gekko japonicus (assembly GCF_001447785.1). Classification (NCBI taxonomy): domain Eukaryota; kingdom Metazoa; phylum Chordata; class Lepidosauria; order Squamata; family Gekkonidae; genus Gekko; species Gekko japonicus. The sequence goes on along the minus strand of NW_015172645.1, from coordinate 58,405 downwards.
TCTTCAGTACTTTCAGCTGTTAAGGAAAAACAGAGCCAGGCATCTTCATCCAAATAGTGGAGGCATCTCACTCTAAATGCCAGATGAGATCTCCAGATCGATTCATGTAGTTATTGAATAGCATGGGGGACAAGATTTGTTTTAATTTTCCAATAAAATCCAATAAAATAAAAAGATGCTTGCTTTGCAAGACCTCATAGCATAAATACTGCACAGCTGAGCTGCAGCCCTCCCCCACCATTTTCTTGAACTGGCCAGTCAAGTAAGAACAGATTCACCAAACCATAGTTCCAGCCAGTGTTTCCAGTAAGATACCAAGGTCAATGGATCCAAAACCAGCAAAGTAGTCTCAAAGAATCACTTGTTACTCTCCCAGCAAAGATAATTTGTCATGTAGACCAAGGACATTTAAATTCCAAATCCAGTCTACATCTGGATTGAAACGGACCTAGATAATCTGTCTTTCCCCAAGAACACTTGAAACCACAAAGCTACTACCTTCTCAAACATTTTGCCCAAGAAAGGAATGTTGGCAATGGGCCAGGAGTTATTTAGGTCATCAGCATCCAGGGGTACTTTCTTTGGGGTGCAGGTGTCTTACAACCACCTTTTTCAAAGTAGTTGGAATCCTCCCTCCTCCAGAGAGGTGTTTATTTACCTCCAAGTTCACTGGACCAACCCAGCACTCTCAGTTATGAAGGGCAAGGATCAATCCTTGATGTGGTGGTCCACATCTTTCTATGCAGCTTGTCCACCATCAGGCCTCATCACTGAAATATCTCCATACAACTGGGACCATACTGCAGTCTAATATCATCCTGAGACTTAACTGAACTGAAAGCCTGGTTTGGGTCCTAGAGGTTCAGTCTATGCCATGTTCTGAACACTGTCTGCTCAAGGCTAGAGTGGATGCAGAACTTACACTTTGCAGAAGTATGCGAGGGTGGGGGTTAAAGTGTTTTTTCTATGGAGACCTATGGATCCTACTGGATTCCTGAATGATATGGGGGCTTTAGAGATCACAAACAACAGTGGTAGCTTGGAATGAGAAGTTCCTGGAAGCTTATCAACAAGATTGCTCCTCATCAACCTCCCTGTCTCTTAAGGAAGAACCAGGATCCTTGGTTTATCATAGCACTAGGGGACCTAGAGAGGGCTGAGAGATGTCTAGAGTGGCATCGGTGGAAAACTTAAGAGTAAATCTGACAGAGAGCATTGGACAATGTATGAGGTGGCAATGACAGTGGCAATTTTTTTTTATTTCTGTGCTACCATTGCTTCAGCTCAGCCACCAGCTCAACTGCTCAAAGTATTTCAGCACTTTCTGACCGTTAAATTGGAGCCTTTAAATTCTTAGCCACAGGTGATTAGTTGTGCCACCTTTACGAAGTTATTTGCTAATAAAAGCTCTCAAATACATTCTGAGTTAGATGCTGATTGTAATACAGTTCAGATGAAATAAAAGTCTACTGTGTCATCTGTTCAGTTTATGGATCATTTTGACCCAGTTACTGTGATGGATGTCGACAGGATCTTAGGATCTGTGTGTCAGAGTCTCACAGCAATCAGTCCTCAACAACGTTCCTTCAGAGAAGTTCATGGAGTACAGTAAAGGCGAGTCTTCTAGGCATTCATTTAGTGTCAGAACTGATTGTAAAGGCAGGAGGTGAATAGATATACAGGTTTCAAAGTGGGCCCCCCTGACTAGATGGAACCAATCGGGGAAACAGTTACAGTGCACCTAAACTAATGGGTTCACATTCCCAGCAAAGCATCAGGAGAGTAGTACCAAGATGGCCAGGCGGAGAGATAAGGTCCAGCGAGAAGAAGTGAAAGTTAACATTCCAGCATAACAAGAAATACTACATCAGCCACCGCACCACCACACACACCAGTCATGGCCACGTAGCTGACACTGTGAAGGCTAATGATGTTGCTCTGGATCCTTGTCATTCCTGGTTACTGAAATCATGTAAAGACCCTATTAATGAGTCCCTGATGTCATAAATCAATTACTGACTCAGGGCATCTTCCCTTGCTCAGTTATCTGTCCATTACCTTAAAAAAAGCATCACTACAGAAGAATGATGTGGCCAATTATTACTTGGGTCTCTAATCTACCCTTTCTGGCCAAGATGATAGAGCAGTTGCTGAACACCTTCACATCATCTTGCATGACTCATCTGCTCTGGATTATTTTTGGTCTTGTTTCAGGCCAGGCTATAGGATTAAGATAGCACTGGTGGCTTTTTTGGGTACTCTCTGTCTGACCGTAAAGAAGGCCCATGCCTCCTTGTTACTCTTACTGGATTAATCAGTGAACCATGCTATCTTGTTGAGATGCTTGGAGGTAGACATAAGTATCAGTGGATGTTGTCTGGATTGGTTTAAATTATTTCCTGTGAATCAGTCTCCGAGGGTTGCTGTTGGAAACCAGTTGTTATCAGTGTGGGATTTGACCTGTGAGGTTCCACAGGATTTAGCCCAATCCCCCATGCTATTCAATATATCTGTAAAGCCTCTGGATAAATCATTTGTGTTTTTGAAATTAGCTGTCATCGATATGCTGATGACACCCAGCTCTATATTTCTTTGTCCAAATCACTTGGTAGTATTCATGAGTTCTTGAGTCATTGCATGACTGCTGTGATTAACTGGCTAAGAATGAATCTTGACAAATCAGAGGTAATGTTTGTTGGGAAGGACATTCTGAAGAACATTCTGCTTCCCATATTTGATGGTTCAGCCAATCCTTGCTGACTCGGTTAAGAACCTAGGGGTTGTACTGGATCCAGTATTATTGCTGGAGAAGCAAGTTACTGGAACTCCAAAAATACTTTCTTCCATCTTCATTTAGCCCAGAAAATGGCAGCTTACCTTGATTTAGCCAACCTGACCATGTGGATCCATGTCATAGTAGTCCTTTCCACATTTGCCTGCCACTCAGGATTTTCTCAGTATTTGAGTCGAGGCAATTTAAGTCCATGGCAAAAGAGCATCCAAATAGCCCAGGGCAACAGCAGGCTGAAACCGGGCTGACCATTGAAGTGAGGTAATGTAATGCAGAATGGGGGGGGGGGAGCAGAATAAAAAGAAAGTTGAACTCGATTTTACTGCAGAATTGGGAAAAAAACAACAATCCTGGATTAAAAAGAAGGTTGAATTCAATTTTAGTGCAGAATTGCTTGGAAGACACCGCAGTGAACATGGATTAAAAGGAGAGTGCAGAATCAGCCAGTGATCTCAAGACAAGACTATTGTAATGCATTCTGTGTGGGTCTACCCTTGAAGACAGCTTGGAAACTGCAGTTGGTACAGAATGTTACAGCTTGGTTACAATGGGAAGCTAAGCAGAGTATGAATATTATACCCATTCTGCAGTCATTATCCATTGGTTGGTTACTTATCAGTTACTGGGTTCAGTGGAAGGTACTGAATAAATACAAAACCCTTTATGGCCTTGGAACACTGGTGTGCAGGATTGCCTCTCCAACTGTGCTCGGCTGTGACACCTTCTCTCATCTGAGCAAACTATTCTGGAGGCATTGCTAACCGGTAAAATTGATAGCTGCCCATTCATATTCATTTTCTGTTGTGGCTCCCTCTTTGAGGACTAGCCTCCCTGACAAGGCTTCCAGACTTCTGGGTGTGAAACAGGGAAGTATTTGTGAATTTCCTGCATTGTGCAGGGGGTTGGACTAGATGACCCTGGAGGTCCCTTCCAACTCTATGATTCTGTCATTTTGTAAAATAGAAATGTTCAGGAGGGCATTTTTATAAAGGAAATAGGGATGTAGTATAATGTGATGGTTCAGGAGGGAGCAGTTATGAAAGGAACAAGATTGTAGTTTATTCTACTGATCATTAAGAAAATAAGAACATAAGAGAAGCCAGTGTTGGATCAGGCCAATGGCCCATCCAGTCCAAGTGGCCAAAAATACCAGGTGCCATCAGGAGGACCAGCAGCGGAGCCACTGCATGTATTATCTTCCTCTTACTTATTGTTTTCACATTTTAAATTCTATTTATGCATTGTTTATGACACACCATGTCTGATACTTTTTTGCATTGGTTCTAATTTTTGTAATCTTAAATTCCATTACATTTTAACAGGATGTCTCATGCCATTTTATTTCATTGCTTTACCCTATATAGTCCACCTTGAGTCTCAGTGAGGAAGGCTATATAGTGAATAAATAAAGTCATGGTGGATCTGAGCAAATGTATCCACAAAATGAATCACAAGTGAATCACAGCAGGCCTGTAGTTTTCCCTAGTCTACATCTTCAGGGGCCAGGGAAGAAAGCCCCATCACAGCCTAAAAAAATGGACCCACCTAGGCTGCTTATAGTTAGAGTTGCCCCTCTGGGTTGGGAAACACCTGGAGATTTCAGGGGTCGAGCCTGAGGAGGGTGGGATTTGGGGACTGGAGGGACTTCAATAGGACACAATGCCAAAGAGTTCACCCTCCAAAGCAGCCATTTTCTCCAGGGGAATTGATCTTGGTCATCTGGAGAGCCACTGTAGTAGTGGGAGATCTCCAGGTGCCACCTGGAGGTTGACAATCCTACTTATAGTCCTGAAATGGGGGGGGGTAAAGGTGCCTATATTGTGTCTGTCTTTTGTCCCTGCCAAGACTAAAATAAGGGACACATTTTTAATTAGGGAAACAGAGGAAAGAGTTAAGCCCCCTTTCAACAGCACTTTAGGCCAATCCCATATCCCCCCCATTTCAAGGCCAAAAGAAATATTGAGCTTTCCACTCATGGAACCGTTACATCATGTATCGTTTGACCCTCAGTGGCAGCTCACCATTTGAATACCAAATCCATATTTTCATTTTTCTCCATTATTTCTATTAGTTTGAGGATTATGCTACATTTAATTTCCTGCAGGGCCTCCTGCAGATGCCCCTGAAAGCAATTTCTAGCCAAAGGAATGTGTGTAAACAGGTAGTGCATTTAGCAAAGGAAAGGAGCAAAACAGGGTGTTATCTCTTTTCACAATTCAAAACTCAGAAGGCAGTGGGTAAAATCCTGGCCTTATTAAAATTGGTGGCAAAATTGCAGTTGACTTCATTGGTATAATAATTTGTCTCTAATTAAGCAAAAATTACAGTAATGGGTTTCCTGTGATCCAGATACATTATGCAAAAGTTGATTTTTCTAAGACACTGAAACCTTCTTGGGTGGCTAGGCTTTTTCCTTAAGTGGCCAATTAAAGAATTCAGTCATTGTGCACAAAGATGATACATTTAACAGCTGCATACTGTACTACTGGAAATCAGCAGAATCTTATAAAATATCCCAATTTAAGGCCTCATTAACTTGTGTAATAACTTTAATGTTGCACTGGCAATGCTTTACTGTAGTTAAGGGTCAACCGGCATTTACAATAACTATTTAAAAACATTTCTCAGACTTTAGTTATGTCCATTTCTAAGTGGGTTGGAATAAATGTGGGGTTTTCCCTTGTTTATCTTGTGTGTGTATCTATATCTATCGTTACCTCAGTCTACAAAAGCTTATCTGCTGGCAGAAATGGAACTCTACACATGAATTACAACTGCAAAAAATAACACATCCCAATAGTTCATATGCTGTGTTTCACAGTCCTCCTGCAAGATAGGTTCTCCATCCAGCTTAACACTGGAATGTCCAATACATGACTTTCCTTGGTAGTTTCCAGACCTTTATACTTCCTTGAGAGTTGGTTTGGTGTAGTGGCTAGGAGCACAGACTGTAATCTGGGAGAACCAGGTTTGATTCCCCACTCCTCCACATGCAGCTGCTGGTGTGACCTTGGGTCAGTCATAAGTTCTTTCAGACCTATTCTTTCACGAACAGTTCTGGAAAGAGCTCTCTCAGCCCTACCTACCTCACAGGGTATCTGTTGTGGGGTGGGAAAGAGAAAGAAGATTGTAAGCTACTCTGGGACTCCTTTGGGTAAGCCACTCTGAGACTCCTTTGGGTAGTGAAGGGTGGGGTATAAATTCATTCTTCTTCAAAGCTATGAGTGGAAGAATGCCAGGTGGAATGAGTGGAGGTGGGATTGATGATATAGTTCTGCCATGGCTGGAGTAGAAGAAGGGGAAATCACACAGACAGAAAAGAGTGACTCTTCAGACTGTGGGACAGAAGGCTGTCTAGGAGAAATGGTGCCATACATATGGGCAAGTTGCTGGTATGACTTAAAAATTGGCCAGCTCTGTTTTGGTTTTTCATTGCCTACTCCGACCCAAGCATCTTTTAATGCCATTTTCTGCTTCCTCATGCCAAACTTTTCAGCTAGTTATTTGCACCAATTGCATATAACTGACACATAATATCAAAATGACATTAAAATCATGTACAACAAAAGAAATGAGAACACCGGCAACAAAAGTGGTTGCCATGAAAAAGAGCATACAGCCTAGAGTAGAGTGGAAAACGAAGAAACTGAAACAATTGACAGAAATATAAACAAACAGATTTTAAAAAAAGCAATAGTCACTGCAAACTCAGGCATATGTGGTACATCTTTAGAGCTTTAATCTTGGGTAAAGATCTCACACTGCTGTTCTAAAGACAGTCTCTCCAATTGTCGAAGCATGAATGAACTAATTGTGGCTTAAGTAGCATCCTCAATAAAGAACAGGATCTCTTCATAGCATTGCAGCTGTGATTTATTCATATTATTAGCTTTTATTTTCTGTGGCATAAATTCCAATAGCTTCTCCCCAAGTCACCATCTCCATTGAAATGAATAATGAAATTACAATTCAATTGCTAGTGGGGTTGTTCTATATAAAATAAAAGTTAAAACAATCAGTCACTGCTGTATTCTAATAAAGGAATTAAGGGTAAGTCAAACATTAAGGGTTTTGGGAGGATCATTGAATTGCAAACTCGGTATTGTAAAGATATGCACATCTTGTTAAGGTACCCACAAAATACCACTAAAGGGATGAGCATTTTTTTTTTGGGGGGGGGTCTTTTTATAATCATTTATACTTTGCTCAACAGCTTCAGGGTTGGGTTTTTTTTGCATTTTGCTGTCCATCCCATAGATTTATTTGCATTATGTACATTTTAATGCAATTGTGCGGTATTTATATGCACAGTGTGTGTCATTTATACATAAATATAAGTATTTCACTAATTTATTAACACAAATAATACTGAAAAATGCATACATTTTATATGGTAAAGTTGATGGAAAAGAAAATGGTGTTGATTTGCACCAGAGAAAAGCAAAACTGGAACGAGTATTTTCAAGTTTAAAAAGCAGAAATGTCCCCTTAGCCGTTTTTCATGTCCCTCCGCTACTTCTCCAATTTCTTTTTCTAAAAGTTATCTCTGCAATGAAAAGGATCGCCACTCCTCTCATATTTAACCCATCATATTTCACATTTTCTCTTCCACTTTCCTCTGCCACTGAATATCTCAGGACCTCTGAGCATTCTCCCTTTGTAACCTCCATTCTTGAGAGGTCAACCACCAGTCACAACTTTTGCACAACATCTATTCATGTCAATTGTACCTGTATAAGGTTAGCCATTGTGATCTAAGTCAAGTGCAGAAAGAGGGTATTTATCAACTGTGCTTTCTGGTTTGCATATATATGTTTCTTCCTATGTAACTCAATGAAAAAAAATATAGGGATGATTCATCTTGATGTGTGTCAGAAGCTGGAGCTGCCAGGTTGGACCCTTGTACCTGTCCAGACACAACCTCTTTGGCCTTTTGCTGACTCTCCTTTTAAAGGAGTCACTGGCACCCTTCCCATCCAGGAAGTACCTTGGAAATCTTGGGAGAGTGAGTATACCTTCCATTCCTCACTGGAGAATTTTCCTGATCATATTCTAGGCCTGCTAGCCAGTTGGCAACAAGTCCAGCCATTAGGAATGGATCCTTAAAGGAGACACACAGTTTTAGTGGAACTAGCTTATTGAAGACTGTTGCTGTTTTAGGGCCTGCTGTAGAGCACAGTGGGGGCTGAACCATGTCAGTGGGTAACAGGAAGTTGCCTTCCCATCTGCTGGCTTCTATAAGTGTGGGGGTAGCCTCCCAATCCCGGACAATATGCGTATCATATTGCATAGTTTACAAATAATCTGTGATCCCAAAACTGTTGGTTGTGGACTATAATCTTCTGAAACTCAGTATATACTTGGATACTCACTGGCTGTCACAAACATTTACAGCAGTGTCCAAAAGTATAAATATTTTATTTCCACAAATGAATGACTTCTAGAAGGTACCCAATCATTGTGCCATTGCTATAGCTCTTGTAAACATTTCTAAGTCATCAGAGGCCGGAAGATATTGGATTATTTTCTTGCTTTCCCTTCCTGTGAAAAACAACAGTGACTTTAAATGTAAGTCATTTATACCCACATATTCAAATTTATTGGGCAGTATAGTCCAGTGACATAGAGGTTACCATATAATTGTATATGCTTTGTCTCATCTTGAGCCTTCAAAGGCAGTATTTATTAGTCTTTAGACCAAAACTATGTGTATGCCATATCATTACTAGCTCAGGGGGAATCATTTGAACCAATGTAATTTACTCAATATTGGTCAGTTTGACTCCTGACCCTCGTCCCTTGACGGTGTATCCTTAGCAACGCTTGATGTGTGTTAAGTCAGGATGTGCTTATTGGTCTCATCTGTGACAGCTTGCTAAAGGCTACTTAGCACAGCTTGGTCTCTTCAAAGGAATGTAAGACATTCAATACAATAGAATATTCAGATCCAGCACATATTTAAATAAATAAGGTTACTATAGTTAGGTGCTTAAAATCATTTTAATTGAAATATTAAATTTAAATTATCTTTTTAAAAAGGCAAGTGACTAAAAATAAGCAGTTTGAGTAGTAAGTGGAGATGCTGTTGCACAGTAATTCATTAAATTGTGAACATTTGAAAAAGAATCTGCTTTCGATAATTATCAGCAGTACTGAAATCTTAGCATGATACATTCTCTGCACCAACTATGAAACCTGCATGCACATTTCAGATCTGAATACTCTAACCATTACACCACACTGGGAAAAATAATTGAGGGAGTAGTAGATCAGCTCCAGGTCTTCTTGGATAACTCATCTGCTCTAAATCTCAGTTTGGCTTCAGACCAGGCTATGGGACAGAGATGGCTCTGCTAGCTTTAGTTGATAGTCTCCATCTGAGAAGAGACAAAGGCCTTGCCTCTTTGTTGCTCTTATTTATCTGCAGCCTTTGATAAAATAGATCATGTGACCTTGAGGCACTTGGAGGCAGAATGTTGTAAGTCAGTCTGTGCTCAGTGATGCCACGGATTCCTCAGATGAAGAGCTGCCTACAGCCAGCCCTCAACCAGTGATTGGACAACTGGCTGTAGCTGGCTCTGAGTCAGGAGGAGAGCAACAAGAGGTCAGGTTACCAACTGATCAGAAGCCACAGCCTACAGCTGAAACTGAGCCATCACTTTGTAGCTCTGAAGCAGTAAACAAGTCTTCAGAAGCCACTCCCAGACCACCCAGCTCACCCATACCCCTGTAGTGCCTACGCTGTCAGAGGCACATAAAGTTTCAGGAAAGGAGAAGGAGTATGAGACTCACGTGACCTGTCGTCAGCTGTCAATCGATGAGATGGATGAGTAGTTTCAGGATTACTGCAAAGGAATTGGCTGGGAGTGTAGCTTGTTAAAACTTGACTATAAAATCAGCTGGGAGATGCAACAAGTACACATTGCTACTGAACCACTGACCTTGCTGTTACTGGCCCACTGGAACCTTGACCCTTGGACTGGACTATCAGCTTTTCTGGAACCCTTGATCCTGGACTGCACCTGAACTTGCTGCCTAGATACCTTGATCCTAGACTGGACTTGGCATACCTGTTGTCTGGAACCCCTTACTTTTGGACTGGAACAGGCTCGATTTTTTAAGTCAGGGGGCATTTAAATTTCTTAGGGGGCACTGGCTAATCAAATTAATCCAGGGGAGAAGGCCGTGATGCCCTAGGCTGGATGGGAAGTCAGGGGGCCCTGTCAGCAAGTCAGGGGGCCTAGCCCCGAGATGCCCTCTTGTAGCTACGGGCCTGAACTGGAACCTGGTAACTCTTGGCAACCTTGCTTGGAACCTACCCTGCTGAGCCCCAGCTCTTGTCTCCTGGGAGGGTTGCACGAGTACACAGAAGTAGTTATCAGGGAATGCATGTTGAACTGATTCAAATCAGACTCAAAGGATTCCTATTGGAAATCAGTTCTCATCAGAGCAGGACCTACCCTATGGAGTTTGTCATTGTGCAATTCTGTCCCCCATGTCTTTCAATCTCTATGTAAATATCCTTAGCACAAATCATTCATAGCCTTGGGATTGGTTGTCACCACTATGTGGAAGATATTCAGCTCTATATATCCCTATCCAAATATCCTGGTGATGTGGTAGAGGTTCTCAATAATTACCTGGGTTCTGTGGCTAGTTGGCTGAGTGAACAAGTTGAAACTAAACCCAGAAAAGACAGAGGTAATGCTGGTTAAGAAGGGGGAGATCTTGAAAGATGAAGACCATTTTCGCAGTAGTGAAATCCCCCACACTGATGTTTTTAAAACTGCGTTATGTGAAAATTTCCACAGTAGATTTTTCCTCACCAGGCACAAACCTGAAGTTTTCTCCTTCTTACGCTGCATTTTTGGAATCCCCAGTTTTAGTGAATTCTGAAAATGTGGGGTGACAACTTCGGTTTTGCACCTGGTGAGGAAAAATCTACTGTGGAAAACTTCACATAAGGCACAGTTTTAAAAATGTAAGTGCAAGGAATTTCACTACAGCAGAAATGGTCATTGTGCTCCCCACTTTTGGTAGACTTCAGCTGACCCTTGCTGACTCAGTTCAAAGCTTTGGGGTTATATTTGATCCAATGTTATTGCTGGAGAAGCAAGTTAATGCACCTGTAAAAAAGGCTTTCCTCCAACTCATCCTAGCCCATAAAATAGGCCATTACCTTGATACAGCTGATCTGGCCACCTGGATCCATTCCACAGTAACATTGAGACTAGACTACTATAATTCACTGTACAGTGGTTGCCCCTCTAAATCAACCCAGAAACTCCAGTTGGTGCAGAATGTCACAACACAGCTATTATTGGGAGCTAGGTGGAGCATGCATATTACTCCCATTCTGCAGTCAATCCACCGGCTGCCCATCAGTTACCAGGCTCAATTTAAGATACTGGCTACCTCATACAAAGCCCTTCATGGCCTTGGATCTTTATATGTATGAGACCACCTATCGTCCTATGCTGTACCACAAAGTTATTTGGATAAATGATTAGGGACCACTGTGCATAGCACCCTACTGTGTAATGTTGCATCATTTAAGGTGTCATATTAATAGTTATGCTTTCATTCAGTTCTGTTTTTAGATATAATCCAACTAACGTGAGTTGTCTTTCAACCAGAAGAGTTAGCAAATATTCCCACCAAAGAGGATCATCCTGATAGGCATTTCTGAGCACAGCATTTTCATTTTCCACCAATCATTCCACTGTCTCAACTAGAGGTGTTTCTTGATTCTATATAAGCAAATGATCCAATTTTCTTGTGATTCCATTCTCTGCTCTGGAACTGCCAACCATGGGCAAATGTTTTGCTTAAACTCTCTAAATGCAGGTGCTGTGGAACAGGGGGAAGGGTCACAATCATATGCACATCAGACCTGCAAAGGAGAGATGCAGGCATTTTACTTGTATCTTCTGGAACACAGATGGTGCAGAAAGAGAGAGAGAGAGAGTACACGGAAACAATAGGCATCATGTCTATAGGGAAGAGAGACAAACATTTTACTGGTATCTCTGGGAGGCAGTCAGACAGCTGCGGATGGGGGAAGCAGCAAATGAAATTTAGGCCCAAACCAGATGAAAACAAGAGATCAGGGATGAAGGATCCATGAACTTCAGGAGCAATTCTAAGCAGGTTATCTTAGAAATAAGTGCCATTATATTCAGAGGGGCTTGCTTCCAGGGAATTCTCCTTTTGAAAAGGGGCAGAGCCTGCAATCCTGACTGATCAGTGAAGATCAAATTGATGAGACCTGTTGATAGCTACAATTTTATTTAAAAGCAACTGTAGGGGCTGGTAAGGATAAACTCCATGCCATGGGGACAGGTAGGGGGGACAAGGACAGACTGGCAATTTTTTAAGCTCAGATGCAAATAGACCTGCATATGTGTGGATATCTACCCAATGGAACATGAAAGCAAGGGAGGTTTAAACTTTGGCCCCTTAAATCTTCTTTCATTATTTCATAGATTTCACCATATTTCTCTCAGTCCTGCTTTGGTTTCAAAAGTCAGCCATGTTGGGAAAAATTAATGCAATCAACTGAGTTGGTATGTGGCATGGTTTGCCTCCCCTTTCCTACACATTCCATTTTTGTTTAAAAACAGATGTCCCCAGAAGTGTCAGACTCCCATCGCATCAACGAAGAACACACTAGTAGAATAGAGGTTTCTTTATTTGAGCAATAGGCGCATAACAGGATCACTGTTCAGAATGAGGCAAAAGCATGGAACCCAAAAGATTATAGTAAGTTCAAATAGCAGAGGCCCAATTGCGGGGTTTCCTGCGCGCGCCATTGAGCCTGGGAAGCAACGCTTCTAGTTAAGCAAAACATAATTGCTTCTCATGGATAAGACCATGAGATCACTCAAGCTACTCCTCGCCATCAACCACCTGCGGCCTTGAGAGATATGAACGTTCCTGCCTTCTGTGCAAGCAAGAATGTTGGCCTGTACCTTACCACTCCACTCAGATAAATTTGAAGCCTTCCTTCAACTTAAGAAGACTTTCTCCAGTTTAAATCACTCTTCCATAAAAGAAAAAGCCCCTCAAGTTGAAGAAGACTCCATAGCCTGAAGTAGGGATGCCAGCCTCCAGGTGGGATCTATGGATCCTAGGGTTGCCAGGCTAGCGGGGGAGGGGGGGTCCTGGTCCTGGAGATTTTTTGATGTGCATGCAAAGTGCACATGCCACAATGATGTCACCCAGAAGTGACATCATTGTGTAGGGCACGTTGCGGGGACACTCTATGGTTTTTCCTCAAATGATTGAGGGTGTCCCCCGGTAACATCATCGTGCCAGGCATGTCAGTGCACACAAAGCTCTTTGGGGGTGGGGGTCCCCTGCCAGCCAAGTAAAAGCAAGTAAACTCCACCCCCATTGGGGGAATGGGAACCCATTGGGGGAATTACAGCTCATCTCCAGACTACAGAGATCAGTTCCCCCAGAGAAAATGGATGCTTTGGAGCATGAACTCTATGACACTATACCCCACTGAGGTTCCTGCCCTCCCCAGGCTCGATTCCCAAACCTCCAGGCAACCCATCCGCTGCTGGTGGCCAGGGGGGACCTGGCAACCCTAGCTACCCTAGCCTGAAGGAAGATGCTGGATGAAGTGGCAGAATACAGGCTGTTGTCTGCAGAGACCCATTCTCCTCTCTGCCTAAAATCTGCCAGGCAAATCCATTGGGTGAGGAACACAATTTCGGCATATGTCCAACTGTCCATGTCTGGAAGGCCAACAAAGTTTTCCCACGTTTCCCTCTGTTCCTGTACCCTTCACTCATGGAAAGATGATTCCCAGGGCTGAGGGATCCATGCGGAAGAACAACTGCATGGCAGATTGGAATGAGGAAGAGCAAGGGCACAAAATGACTCCTTTCCCCAGTCCCCCCTGCAACCTGCTCTGCTATTCATCCATGAAGGTCATTGTGCCCTGGGGACGATCATTCTGGTGGTCAAGAAAGGGCTGCAGGAATATGAAAAACTCAATGTTCTGTGCATGGAGTGGTAGGATACATACCTGTGAGAACGCCATCCCAACCGGATGGGATGGGGAGATTTACTGGTGGAAAGGAATAGCCCATTGAAACTAAAGGAAATAAGCACATTACATAATAAATAAAATATTAATAACAATAAAGAATTGCTTAAAAATAAAAATAAAGCAACTCAAAATGAACGCCCCAAGAGTTTTTTGCCCCCAGATTTAAAGTTCAGAAGATAAATATTTCTAGTAGCTCACTAAGAAAATCAAGTAGCCATGTAATGTGACAGAAACTGCAGTACTCTGGGAAAGGGTGTAGTGTTGCTTCTGGGCTTCCTTGGCCCATTTTTAGTATGCAAACTATGAGGGAGGGGCTATTTTTATACGTGCATGTGCGTGTGTGTGCGCACCTGGAAGTCATGGTGACCTCTGGTGATTGACCCCTACTGTGGGCCTGGAGGAGATTCAGAGAGGGGTGGCTGAATAAAGCCTGCCCCCACCTCCCGACTGATGGTATTCCAAGGAGGTCTCCCATCCAAGTACTTGCCAGGGTCGAGCCTGCTCAGCTTCTGAGATCTGATGAGATTGGGCTTGCCTGGGCTATCCAGGTCAGGGCTTTACTATGCAAACTTGTAGGGCTTCCAAGCCTTTTAAACTTGCCGTAGTGTCTTGCCAGAGTAGCAAGATCAGGAGTCAACAGTGATTGTTGCATAAACTGAGGGGGAGGAATCCCTCTTGTCCTTGTTTCTCATGTGGGGATATGTGCAGATATGCATCAATGAATATACGGTAAAAACAAAGAGTGTGTTAGCAAGTCCAGTTTGTCCAAGAAGATTTCTCCTGCATAAACAGACATTCTCTGTCTTTCTGTCTCTCTCTCTCTCTCTCTTTCTCTTGCGCTCTCTCTCTCTCACACACACAAACAAACTAGTAATGAGTAGGTACTTTATCAAGGCTTCACTCCATCCTTCATTAAATGACAGAAAATTGCTCTTTGCTGGGTTTGTCAATGCAGCTTTCCCTCCCAGAAGCCCATTTGTTTTACATGCTAGCACAGAATATTGCAGGAATTTGCAGATTTTAAATGACAAATGTGTCTAACTTTACTTTGTTCCTAACAATTTTGCCCACACTGGTTTGACTATAACATATCCGTCTTGTAGATCAGGATTGCAATTTTGGTTATATACTGCACAGTTTAAATGCCTCTTTATTTTATGAGCATTGGCTTTGGGTCTTTCCTATCTGACAATTGTTTTTAAAGGATTCTCTGCTTCTAAAAAGTGTGTGTGTGTGTAGCAGTGATCACTTTAAGCTAAAAGCACAAAAAAATGGGCAGAGGAAGTCTTCACTGAAATCCTTCTGTTCCTCATTACACCGTATTGAATTTGTCATCTTTTCTTAATTGCATTTGCATGTAATGGAGGTGAAAGGATGTTTATTATGACTTGAAAACTGAGCAACAATGAAAAGAAAACAGTTCCCCAAAATTCAGGAAAAAGGAGATAAACCAGCAACCGGGCAGCTTTCTTAGAGTAACACTCTGATGTTTAGGATAATAATCAATGTAAATTATTGAGTTTCACGGCTGTTATTTTGAAGGTATAATGTGTTTCTTTGTGGTTGGCTTATGCAGTCATTATTTATTCATACCAAAAGGATTAACCACTCACAACAACATATTATTTTATAGGGAAAATTGTATTATAAATGAGAATCCACCAACACAGCTTTCAAGTATACTTGACTCCACCTTGTACCCGGGTCTTTTGCTTTCAGTAAAGGTGTCGGGTGGATCCCTTTGTTGCATTAGCATGCCCTATGAATTTCAGTCTAAACAAATGGAGAAGAGTTTTAGGACAGAGCCTGCAGCATGACGTGTCCTTTAATTGCCATTTACATAGCAGAGGAATCATTAATTTCTAATTCACCTATTATTCACTCTTCTTAGCCAGCTATGTCAATGTCAGCTTTGGGGGCAGTGGAATAAATACTGCTTCTGCATTGCTTTAGTAACCTCTTTCTCTCTCTCTCTCTCTCTCTTTTTTATTTCCCTTAATGTTTTTTTGACCTTAGCCAAATACTACTTACGCATAGGCAGCTTAGGGCTCTCGTTTAGATATGATTTATGATGCTACATTAGCTCTTCATTGACCTAGAAATGCCCTAATATTAAAACAGTTTGACACACAGAAAATCAAAAGCCCTTTTATTGGAAGTGCTATTGTCCGCATCATAAGTTTCCCCGATGTGATGCCACAGTTACACCATCAATTTCCTACTACTATTGAACACTGTATTGAAAAACTAATGGACAGAATCCTTTGTCATTTCTGTCCCAGTGACCAGCAAATAGCTCAGAGAAAGTCTTGCCTTTGATATCACTTCAGGCATTTTGAAATGACACGTCCAAGATACTGCCTTTGCACTTTATGAATGTTACATATTGGGCCAGATCTGATGAAGTGCTGTATAACTCATGCAGCCTTGAGTCCTATTGGCAGAAAGGTGGGAAATAGAATAAAGAAACAAAATGCTTTGAGGATTCCTGATCAGTCTCAGCATCAGTTAATTCCCGGTATGCAAAGCAATGGGTTCTCTCTCTACAAGCCACATAGAACAGAATTCAGTTTTCTTGCCAGTCATTTCAAGGAGGGTTGCCCAGAAACCTTTCCAGTGAAATGTGATAGCCACAATGACTAAATGGAACCCCCATCTTCAGAGGCAATACCATAAGAAAAGTTCTGCTGGATCAGACCAGAGGTCCATCTAGTCCAGCATCTTGTCTCACACAGTGGCCAACCAGTTCCTCTGTATGGCCAACAGCAGGGCATAGAGGCTGAAGCCTTCCTGTGATGTTTCCTCCTGGCTTTGGGAGTCAGAGGATTAGTGCCTCTGAATGTGGAGGTTCCCCTCAGTCATGATGGATAGTAGCCATTGATAGACCTATCCTCCATGAATCCATCTAATCTCCCTTTAATACTGTTTATTCCTGTGGCCATCACTACATCCTCTGGCAGTGAATTCCACATTTTAATCACTGTTTGTGTAAAGTAGTATTTCCTTATGTCCATTCTGAACCTACTTTCCATCAGCTTCATTGGATGCTCTCGAGTTCTAGTATTTTGAGAGAAGGAGAAAAATTCTCTTTGTCAATGTTCTCCACCCCATGGGCTTCCGGTCTGGCTCCCGCGAAAGGCAGACGCATCCTCGGGTCGCTCCCGAGGGCGCCTTGCCCGCCCGCGGTGGAGGAGGGAATCCGCGCAAGCGGAGACCCGAACGAGCCCCTCAGATGAGAGGAGCTCGGATCCGGGGCGCTTTAGGGCGTTCCAGGGGGGAGTCTCTCTTTCGGTCGAGAGATCGGAGATTGAGACTCTCGCCATGCCCTGCCCCTTTGGACCTTGCTGCGTGAGCGACCCCGTTCTACGGGGTTTAGCGGAACCACCGGGCGTCACCGAGTGATGAAGCGAAAAAAAAATGGAAAAGAAAAGACTGGCGTAACTGTGAGTTGTCAAAATACAGAGAAAATGAACTAAGAATGTTCCCCCCCCCCTTCAGCGGAAAATGAGGAGGTTAATCCTCTATAAGCGAGAAAGAAAAAAAAAGAAAAGAGGGGGGGAATGGACTGAGCGAATAGTGATGTTTTCCTTT
>NW_015172645.1:36147-39930 GCF_001447785.1 Gekko japonicus | reverse complement strand
GGGCCCCTCATGTGGCTCGGCAGTGGAGCTGCAAGGCCGGCAGCGGCGGCCGGGACCGTTGGGGGCAGGGTGTGTGGCCTTATGACACACTTCCGGTGATGTCAGGGGGTGTGGCCTTATGACACCCTTCTGGTGATGTCAGGGGGTGTGGTATATGCTAATGAGTTATGCTAATGACTTCCCCTAGCTCTTATTCTACGAAACGACCCCTGCTCTTCAGCCTTTCCTCCTAGGGAAGGTGCTCTGACCCCCTAATCATCTTGGTTGCCCTCCTCTGTACTTTTCTCAGTTCTGCCGTGTCCTCTTTGAGATAACCTGACCAGAACTGTACACAGTAGTCCAAATCAAGCCACACCATCGATCTATGCAGGGGCGTTACAGTATCAGCTGTTTTATTCTGAGTCCCTTTCCTAATAATTCCTAACATAGACTTTGCTTTTTTCACTGCCGCAACACATTGGGCTGACACTTTCATTGGGCTATCCAGTACGACCCCCAGATCTTTCCCCCTCTCAGTCTCAGCAAGTTCAGACTCCATTAGCCTACACTTGAAGTTGGGGGTTTTTTTTTGTCCCAGTGTGCATCACCTTACACTCACCACCAGTGAACTTCATTTGCCACATTGTCGCCCGCTTGCCCAGTTTGTGGAGGTCCTCTTGGAGCTCTTCACAGTCAGTCTTGGTTTTCAGCATCCTGAATTAATTTCTGTCCTCTGTAAATTTAGCTATTACACTACTCACTCCTAGTTCCAGATCATTGATGAATAAATTCAATAGAACAGGCCTCAATACTGATCTTTCTGGGATCCTGTTGCTTACTTCCCTCCATAGTGAGAACTGTTCATTGATTCCTATTCTTTGCTTCCTGTCATTTAACCAGTTTTTAATCCATAAGAGAACCAGTCCTATTATCCCATGACTGCCAAAGTTTACTCAGGAGTCATTGGTGAGGCACCTTGTCAAAAGCCTTTTGAAGTCCAGATATGTAATATCTACTGGGTCACCATTGTCTATATGCTTGTTTGCTTTCTCAAAGAACTAGTGTTGGGAGGCAACAAGAAGGGAATGCTTTGGCCCTGTGCCCTTTTTCTGTAGACCTTCTGATGTTATCTGGTTGGCCACTGTGTGAAACAGGATGCTAGAACAGATGAACCATTGGTCTGATATCACACAACTTTTCTTGTGTTCTTATTTTCCTTAAGCCAGTTGCTCCGTAGTAGCCTTGGAATGTGTGTGTTTGTAAAGTGACATCAAGTCAGAGCTGAATTATGGAGACCCCAGCAAAAGGTTTTTAAGACAAGGGAGAAGCAGAGGTGATTTGCCATCACCTTCCTCTGCAGAGTCTTTTTTCCTGGTCTCCCTTCTACCAACCTTGCTTAGCTTCTGAGATTGGTCTGCACTATGCTTCCCTCCCTCCTAGCTTTGGAATACGCTTAAAAATTTAAGGAGACTTATGGAAAATAGCTAGCAAAAAGGGGAGTGGCAGCAAAAGACTTTTATTTAAACTTAGTTGCGGCTATTACTAGAATATGTTTATCCAAGATTAAATGTTATATTTGATTTTGAAAACACAGTATCTTGTGTTAACTACAGCTTGCATCCAAGGAATTGCAGTCCCCTCCAAGAATAATAGGCTGCTCCAGCCCAAACATTCCTTTTTTGGAAGAACCCTTTTTGGGATTTTTATTGGGTGGCCACAGGCTTGAAGCATAACCTGAGCTCCAATCTGTATAACAGAATTAAAATAGTTAATTGATTGATTGGTTTTAAGGATAGTGAAGCCATGAACTAGAAAGTATTTCTCCTCACTATGTTAAGCTGTTGGGAGAGCAAAGAGGAGCCTGGGTGAGAGAAGGTACGTGGCCAGCCTGCTCAGGTCTATCCACTAGGCAGCTCTAGGCAATTGTCTACAGCACCAGAGGTGGAGGGGCACCAACCAGTCCAAGCCCATCCAGTGATCTTCCAAGGCAGAGTGGGCACTCTAACTGCAACACCAGATTTCAAAATACATAAAAATGCCTCTCTCACATCTGCTTCTACCCTCATACAACGCTCCCAAGGTGCTTGGTAAACCCTTTCTAAAACTAAAGGGAATTTCAAAAGCAGTTGGCAGTATGGCAAGACTCTCTAACCCTAAGGAAAGAAGTCAGAAATTTCACTGGACATGTCTGTTTGAGTGCTTAAAACGTTTCTGGATACAGACATAAGGGAAGCAAGTGTGAATTAATTTATTTGGTAGAGCCACTGAACTGGTGAGTAAGCAGTAGTTTAGGAAGAGTCTTAATATGGTTGCCAGCCTCCAGGTGGTGGCTGGAGATCTCCCGCTCTTACAACTGATTTCTGGGAGACAGAGAACAGTTCACCTGGAGAAAATGGTGGCTTTGGAAGTTGGACTGTATGGCATTATGCCTCAAACCCTCTCCTCCTCAGGCTGTACCACCAAAATCTCCAGACTGCAGTTTCAAAAGCACTGGTGATATGACATGAAGATTGACAATAAAAAGGGGAGAGGATTGGGTATGCGCAAACAAAGTTTGGGGAGACAGTGAGGGCACTATCCATCCTGGAGCACTAATTCATCCCACCATATCTATTTTGTTGTAAGAAGAAGAAGAAGAAGAAGAAGAAGAAGAAGAAGAAGAAGAAGAAGAAGAAGAAGAAGAAGAAGAAGAAGAAGAGGAGGAGATTGGATTTATACCCCGCCCTTCACTTGGAGTCTCAGAGCGGCTTACAACTCCTTTCCCTTCCCCTCCCCACAACAGACACCCTGTGAGGTGGGTGGGGCTGAGAGAACTCTGACACAAACTGCCCTTTTTCAAGGACAGCTGTGCCAGAGCTTGTGACTGACCCAAGGTCACATCAGTAGGTGCAAGTGGAGGAGTGGGGAATCAAACCCGGTTCTTCAAGATTAGAGTCCGCACACTTAACCACTACACCAAACTGGCTCTCACATCTAGTATGACATTGCTCAATTCATCCCACCAAAGGTTTTTAAAAAGAGTTGTGTCATGACAGCTGAGACCTGAGGAATAAAATCTTCCTCACAGAACAGGAATATTGCTAGTTGTTTTCTAAAAAAACACATATACAATGACAGCTGGTGCCCCCCTCCCCCAGGTAGAAGGGCTCCAAATTCCACCTGATGAATGAAACTGGCTCTACCCACCCAAGATTTGCTATGAACCTTTGTTCAAGACTGCTGTCACCTTTATAATCTGTATATGCTAATGAAACATATCGCCTCTACCTAATATGGCTAAGGAAGTTAGAGGGGGGTTAGGATGCTCTTATTTCAGTTTGGTGTAGTGGTTAAGTGTGCGGACTCTAATCTGGGAAAACCAAGTTTGATTCCCCATTCCTCCACTTGCACCTGGCTGGATGACCTTGGGCAATCCATAGTTCTGATAAGAGCTGGTCTTGAAAAAGAGCAGTTTCTGTCAAGAGCTCTCTCAACCCCACCTACCTCACAGGGTATCTGTTGTGGGCAGGGGTCATTTTGTAGAAAAAAGAGCTACAGGAGCTTATTAGCATATGGTATGCTAATGAGCTACTAAAGTATTAGCATAATAGCTCATTAGCATATGCAATACCCCTGACATCACTGGAAGTGATGTCAGAAGGGGAAGCAAAAGAGGGGACGGCATCTTCAAAAGCCTCCCCTTCCCTTCCCCAGCCAGCCGTACTGACTTCCCAGCTCCTGACTCACTAGAGTTGGGTGGCAGAAGGAGGAAAGAGGGAAGGAAAGAGAGAGAGAGAGTAGAGAGAAGGAATGAAGGAAGGAAAG
>NW_015172645.1:34957-35849 GCF_001447785.1 Gekko japonicus | reverse complement strand
AAAGAGAGAAAGAAAAGGAGGGAAAGAAAAGGAAAAGGGAAGGAAAGGAGGGAAATAAAGAGGGCAAAGAGATGGGGGAGGGGGAGGCTCTCCCATCGCCACTCCCCCAATCAAGCCTCTGCCACACCCCGTGGATCCCTCACTTACCCCGGGATGCAGCAGGGGGTCTCTTCTGTCCTCCCCCGGGCTGCAGTGCTCGGGCGCTGGCCAGGGAGGAGAGAGGGCATTTTCTGGCCTCCCCTGGGCCACAGCGCTCCGGCGTGGGCCTCGGGAAGGTGGCAATGGGCCTCCTCAGGCCTTCCCACAGCCGCAGTGCTCTGGTATGGACCCCAGGGAGGCGGTGACGGGCCTCCTCAGGTCTCCCCGGGACTGCAGCACTTCGGTGTAGCCCCAGGAAGATGGCGACGGGCCTCCTCAGACCTCCCTGGGGCCGCAGCGCTCCGGCGTGGGCCCCAGGTGTTATGGCCACTGTGCGGCTCGACCCCGTTGGCCCTGACGCAGGGGATTCTGCACCCTCAACCTCTGAGGTTGAGTTCCCTGCGCCACTTGAATCCCCGGACCTAAGTCCTGAGGAGGATGAGCACCAGTCAACAGGAGAGTTTGCACCTGGAGCCACGCCAGCAGAGCCAAGCACACTTTTATTTATTTATTTATTATTTATTTATTAAGATTTATACCCCGCCCTCCCCGCAGAGCGGGCTCAGGGCGGCTTACAAGGGGCAAAGCCCATATCAAACAGATAAAAGCAATAAAACATTAATAACAGTTAATAAAAATTATACTCAATTTAACAAGATGGTCTCCGGATGGTTCTCCAAGGGTGATGTTATCCTATAGCTCAACCAGGTAAATCCAGTGGCCACGCAGAAATTGTGGCAGATCTTCCTGGGCC
>NW_015172645.1:21862-34466 GCF_001447785.1 Gekko japonicus | reverse complement strand
ACAAGACGCACCATCCCCTCCCGCGTCGGCTCCTGCCGTTATCGCCGCTTCCGCCCCCTCAGCCACCACCGTCTCGCCAAGGGGGAGGGGGATGAGCTGCCCAGCTCCCTCTCACAGGCGCCGGAGGACTGCGCGGTCTCAGCCTCCCGTCGCACCATGCCTCCAGATTCACTTCCATTTTTGGCTTGTTTGCGAGAGCAGAGACGATGGGACATGGCAACCCAGCATAAGGAGGCGCGCATGCAAGGTCGACATACTCTAAGCCCAGAGTACTGACCAGAGCCAGGACCCTGTTAGCGGCCGTTAATTGGCTAACAAGCGGAACAGGCTCTTTAGGTGGTTCTCTCAGATCCACAATTCGTGCTGGTAACTAGTCTCTTCGATGACTCGCTGCACCTCGGATCCTGCGTTCCTGTCTCCTGGTTTTTGTACTGACTTCCCAGCTCCTGACTCTGGTTTGTGTGACGTTGGGGAATTTCACATTACCAGTTTTCTCCCGGTTTCAAACCGGGAGTCTTCCGTTTCCAGATGAACCGGTACAGGGCTGCCGTTTCACACACGGCTTGCCCCTACCGGAAAGGAACCGATTCACAAGCGGTTCGGCGTTTCACACACGCACCGCTTCGTTTTCCTGCCGTTTTCTTCCCGCGCGGGCGATCGGGTTTTTTTTTTAAAAAAGGTTCGGCTTATAGCGATATATTGATATATCGCTATACCAGAACCTCAAATGGTCGCAATAACAATCCCATTGGAATGCTACTCCTTAGAGGTTCCAGTATAGCGATATATCGATATATCGCTATAAGCCAAACATTCAAAAAAAAAAAGCTCGTGCGACCGAAAAAAGGCGGGAAACAAGCATATCGGAACCGGGAGAGGGAACGGGAGACTCCTCGGAAGCGGTTGACAGGTAAATCGCTTCCCTCCCGGTTCCTATATGGAAGAGAGGCTTCTGTGTCTGAAATGCCACTTAGATCCCGGTAGGGAACTGATTCCTAACCGGGTTCTGTCTGAAATGACAGACCACAACCCGGTTGAGAATCGGTTCCCTACCGGGACATAGCGCCTGTCTGAATTTCCCCGTTGTTTCTCTCCAGCTTCCCGACTACAGACTGTGTACCCTGACTTCTGACGAATGGATTTCGGCTTCTGAACTCTTTGATACAATCTCCAGTAACCCTAGACTATGTTTTGACTTGGTGTTTTGCATTTGCTCGCTTTACTCTGTCTTCTCTGGTACCTGGACCTTGGACTGTGCTTTGGACTTCCGTGCCCTGCCTGGCCCGCCAGTGCAATTGTGACACCAGGAAGGTGGCAACGGGCCTCCTCAGGCCTCCCTGGGGCCGCAGCACTCCAGCGCGGGCCCCAGGAGGCCGGTGATGGGCCACAGCACTGGGGGTGGGGCTTGCTGCCACTGCCATTTGTGGCAGCTCCTGGGCTCCCAGAGTAGCGCTCCGGTGTACTCCAGCCCCAAAAGACCCCTGGTTGTGGGGAGGAGAAGGGAAAGGAGTTTGTAAGCCACACTGAGACATCTTTGGGTAGTGAAGGGTGGGGTATAAATCCAATCTCGTCTTCTTATTATTCAGTTCATTATAAGCAAGTAAAGGCTTCTGAACTTGAAAATACCTGTTCTTACTCACCTTTTTACATTTCTGACACTTGCATTAATCCTAAAATTATATAAAATAATGTGGCCTTAGTGAGAAATTTCTGTTGGTATGAGGAAATCACTGTTTCTCCATTCATTTCACTGAAACCGACTTAGTAAATATGGCAAGTCCATCTAGCAAGAAAAGCTGGGAAGGGTTCTAAAATCTTGGTTGCACCTAAAGTTAGAAACTATTTGATGTGGGATCCAGGAGTTTCTGTATGATCCTATGAATAAGAAGCTACGTTTTCCCCTTTGACATACATATCATTCACAGCTGCAAAGAATATACTGAAATGGACAGTCCTAAAATCTGTATCAAATTTATATTCTATATGGGTTATGCTTACGTTTAAAGGGGAGAGAAGAAAAGCTAATGACTCACAAAACTTTGTTTCTGGCTTATTGGTAGAGGAATGCACAAGTCTTAGACTTCCTAAGTTACCTGCTCTGCTTTCTTACATAGTGCTGCATTGGGAGGGGGCTTAACTACAGCTCTTTTGCCATAGTTACTTTTACATTATTCTGTCTTATTCAGTCCCAGTAATTCCCACATTCTTATTGTCTGGAAACGGGCAAACAGAAATTCCACTCAAATAAATCCCTCATGCTATGTCATAGACAATTAACTTTCTCTCTCCATATTAAAATAACTGGGATTCTGACTGTGCTATTGTTTTGGCTCTTGACTACAATGCGTATGGGGTGAAACCTATTCAGATTGTAGAATCACAAGGTCGGAAGGGGCCATACAGGCCATCTACTCCAACCCCCTGCTCAAGACAGGATCAACCTAGAGCATCCCTGACAAGTGTTTGTCCATCTGCTGCTTGAAGACTGCCACTGAGGAGGAGCTCACCACCTCCCTAGGCAGCCAATTCTACTGCTAAACTACTCTTAGCATAAAATTCCCCCCTAATATCCAGCCAGTATCTCTCTGCTTATAGTTTAAACCTTTAATTGAGAGTCCTATCATATGTTGCCAACAGGTATATCTCCCTGCCCTCCTATAAGTGATAGCCTTTCAAATATTTTAAGAGAGCAATCATGTCCATCCTCAACCTCCTCTTCACCAGACTGAACATTATCAGGTCCCTCAGCCTTTCCTCATAGTGCTTGGTCTCCAGTCCCCCAATCATCCTCATTGCTCTCCTCTGCACCCATTCCATTCTGTCCACATCCTTTTATATCAGTATGCAATTTGTGAAACGGGAAGTAAAAAACAGTTCATCAGCCATGTATGGCAGCCTGTTAGGGGCTTGATAAATCTCTTAATTTGGTTACCTCTATGGGAGGGAAAGAACATGGGGGTATCAACCACCTGCTATTCAGCTTGGATTAGACCATTTTGATCAGTTTTAACATGATGGAAGGGCCGTTAAGAGAAATGACAAGTGTGCAGACCATAGCAGCATATGTATGTATACTACCATAAAACTGGCAATAAAAAGTATTTTTTTTAAAAAAAATGAATCAGTTATTTTATAAAAAAGAATATTTGCAATATTTTGAACTTCTAAGGAAAGCCTGAAACTCTTGTGACATGCACACAGGCACTATGCTACACACACACTCACTTCTTCCATGGGCTTGGCTTACATTTACCTGAATATATTAACTGTTCTTACATAAAGCAAGTGGAAGACCAGTTAGAATCTTCAGGCCTAAAATTTAAAATTGAGCCATATCAGATCATAGAATTCTCGCTATGTAATTCTCGCTATGTGGATGACAGCAGGCTCATTAGCAGTCCTTGAGACCGTCACCCATGACCTCTAGGGTCACAATGCAATGTGTTTCCCCTTGTTTATTAGCTTAACAAAAGGATCATTATGGTAATCAACCCCTTCTTTTTGTACCTCTTTGACTTTTCACAACCTTTTAAGAATAAATATTTACAGATACAGAACTGAATATCAGCATCATGAATGCTTCTTAATATCATTATCAGTATTATCCTTCCCTTCCCAAAATGAATCACACAACTCCTAAACCCATCACTGCGAATACAAATGGGGTTTTCTATCACTATATTAACTCTTTTGTTCATTACAGCAAGAAAATAAGATCTTGGCTTTCAAATATGGGTGCTTGTTTTTTCTGCGTGGAAAGTTAAGGGTTATTAGTTTGAATAGTGGCCGATTTATCTTGTAAACAGGCATATCTTAGTTGTTGCGGTACTGTACTAAAATGCCTGGGCTGTTTTATAAGGGCTAAGTATTTCACCAAGCTCTTGCAATATTGAAAGAATCTGTATTCTGAGAATTTGAAAACATGTCAGCCACCTAAATTACATATTGATCAGGTTTAATTGCATGCCACCCATCAGTATTAGGTTTGAAAATTCATAAAAGAGAAATAATGTACTCTTTGTGGATGATTACTTCTGGGGCATTTAAATGAATTCCATCACTTAACCCTGAGCTGAGACAGATTATTGAGCATTGCAATCTCCCCAGTCAAAGTCCACTGCAGTAGAACAGCTGTTTTGGAACTCACAAAGAACAGCTCGAGTGCAAGCCATATAAATTTATATGGATTTTCTTTTAAGGAAAATAGCAAAGTCAAACATTAAAAGTGAACGTGCATTTTTCAATTGTTCTGTGACTGTCCCTCTGTGTTGTTTTGCTGGATAAGCGTTTCGTTTTACACCCCCTTGGGTTCCATGCATCCTTCTCTGTCCAATGCAAATGCACATCATCATTAAGATCCAGCCCTGCAAGCAACGATGGCAAGAAAATCCCCACCCGGGCATTTTCATTTCGAAAAGTGGATTTGTTTACAGGTGTACAGACGACTCATCTTTTCTTTTGTCAAAAACCTGTGATGTTTGTCACATCCTCCTTCTTTCCCTGTACATATATATCTTAATATGCAAGATGTGGTTCTTGCTTCTGGAGCCAATTTTCTCCTGAAGGTGACTCTGCCTGGAAAAGGGAGTTTATCATTAGTTTGCAAGGTGCTATTTCCATTTAGAAATTATGTTTGCGGTATTGCGTGTGTTTAGAGAAATTGTGCTTATGTATGTTTTTCTTTACAGATTATCAATACAGAGTAAAAAAGACCAGTTAAAAATCATTGGTTTTACTTGGGTAATAGTTTAAAAGCTACATTTTATTTAGACACTTTGAGGTAATAAATATCTGTGAGAATAATTAACTGTCCTTTATCTAGCCCTGCTCCTTAGTGATGATTTTTTAGAACCTTTGCTCTTCTCTTAACGTTAATGGTCTCTTCAGGTTCAAAACGCACTAATGTAACATCAAAACATGTTGATTTAAGCCAGTTGACATGTTCTGCATCAATATGTCATATTAACTCAGTTTGATCTTGATAGTCAAACTTCAAAAATGTGCTGTCTGGGGAGCAATAATCTGTCAAGCAGATTCACCTTAGTGATGTAACTGGAGCTCTTTTTCTACTAGCCTGAGGGGTGCCTTGATTCCTTTTCCCCGGTCGCGCCATTAACAAGCATGCAGGGAAATAATTTTAAAATGGCTGGAGTTGAGCCAAGTCAGTTGTGAATCGGGTGTATACAGCTGTAGAATTATGAAGATTTGCCGCTTGTATAAGACTTGTGGCTAACTTGTCATCAGGCCTAGTTTATCTATGATCTAATGATTATGTGGATATCAGTTTTGTGTTGGATGCTGTATGTCTCACATAAGAAAAGCATGTGTTCGTTGCACAGTGTACACATGTGGCAGGAAGCCCTGTGTTGTAGTGTATTCCCATGGGGAACTATACGGAAGTGTTAGTCATACTTGAAATCAGTTACTGGACCTCATCTGCTCTGCTGCTCAGAGTCTTTCCAGCTGTCTAATGCCAGTTATATACATGGTATTATTGTTATTGATATTATTATTATTATTATTATTAAAAAACTGTGAGCCATGATCCAAAAGTTATACACATGAGTGTAGCCCTGGTTAAGTAGCTTGAATACTGCCAGTCAGTTCTACTAGAAAGAAGGGATAGTAAGGAGAAAGACAAAATGTAGCCACTGGCTCCCAGTCCTGAACAGCTGATCAGTAATATTTGGAGTATTTAATAAAGACTATGGATTGGCCCCAGCCAACTTTCTCACTCAATCTCATTTGATCCCATTTGGTCCTGCAGCACCCATCCCACATGGCTTCTGTCCATGCAAACCCCATGATGCCCCACATAGCTGTTTGGGTGGTTACAAGGGACCCTCCCTTTTCTACCAATTGAAAAGCTGAATAGATCTAACCCTATGAATATGCAGCTCTGGTTGCTGGATTGGGCCAACTGCTTACACATGTGATTTCTCTATCCAGCTAGAAATTTGTGTGCAGAAGCAGCTTTCTGTGAATATATGACCTCTGGACTGGTACAAGAAAATTGCATCTTATAGATTTGGTAATGGATCTGAGGACCAAGGCGTGGAACACCTCCTGCTTTTAGAAGAAGAGCTGGCTTTTATACCCTGTTTTTCTCTACCTTAAGGAGTCTCAAAGTGCTTTACAATCGCCTTCCCTTCCTTTGCCCACAACAGGCACCTTGTGAGGTAGGTGGGGCTGAGAGAGAATTGTGACTGGCCAAAGGTCACCCAGCAGGCTTCATGTGGAGGAGTGGGGAATCAAACCTGGTTCTCTGGATTAGAGTCTGCTGCTCTTAACACATGGCACCTAGAGGAACGGAAAGGCAATTAGTTCATCACTATGTCAACAGTGTTTCAAGGTCCCAAAAGCCTGTGGAATATATTTCCATCTTCCTTTTTATACTGAAAATGTATTAGGACATTAGCAAATATCTGTGCTGAAACACTAGAGCTAGAATTAAACACTCCAAGTTTAATTACTTTGATATTCATGCAATTAAACAGCCATTTATTATGCTGCACAAATGTTATTATATTATATTAATGCTATAATTACCAAGCATGCAAAAACAACACTACTGTGTTTGAACTGGAAGTTGTAAGTTTAGGTCTTGATGGTTTTCACCCAGAGCAACCATGTTTGGCTCACTCCCAGCTACAAACAGCTTCCTAGATGAATAGGGTTAGGAGTGAACTCTGATGACAATGTGAAAAAGCTGCAACTTGCCACAGTGTGCATATGACCAGCTTACCAAGTTGTGTCATGCACATCATGGTGCATTGTCATTTGGTAAATGGTCATAGGTATCTACCTGCTGTCAGTCTGGGTGTTTATTTACAGCCTTTACACAGAAATTCAAGTCAGTGCAATCTGGCTGGATGTCACATTAGATATAAAACTGAAAGGCTTGAATCCAATTTGCAATTCAACAATGAATCTATTGTGCAGCATTCCGCAAATCATTAGGGGTCAGTTTTTCACCTGTAAAATGGAAATTGTATGAAGCATGGTGAAAAGAAATGAGACACAAAGAGCAAAGTGTGGTAAGCACTTGAATACTATTTATTAAAATTCTTTTGTCCCACTATTCCATCCTTTATATGATATCCAAAGTGACATATATGAAACAAACATTAAAACAACAAAAAAGTTCTGAAAGGAACAATAGTAATTAATCCAGCAAAATAACAAAGCCAATGGCATAAAAATCAACACCCAAATACAGAAATACAAGTCACAGTTCAAGCTCTGGACCCAACCTGTTTAGAGTTGTAAAGGTCAGAATTGCCTCTTTGTACAGAGCCTTTGGATACATACTTAGAGGCAATGTAGCTGACACCACATGGGTGTTATGTGCTCATTATGACAAGCTCCCATTGACATTCTGGTTGATGCCTTCAGAGTCAACTGACATTTCCTATTCATCTTCAGAGGCATCCCCAAACATTGTAGTCCAATCTGGATATTACCAGTTCCTGTGTGACTATGATGTCCTCAAGGAATGGCTACTACTCTTGAACCAGTCTAAACTGGTAAAAAAAAATTCCTAACTACCTTCTTGAATTGAACGTCAAGGGTTGACAAGGAATCTAGAAGCAACTCCCCCCCCCCAATGAGAGCTTGTTGTTTCAAGGGCAGTCAAAGTCTATACAGAGTAGGCTGAATACCAATTCCCAGATCACTTTTACCTCAAATCCACAGTATTTATGTATTCCTCGAATCATATTCCAGTTTGTTCACCTTCATCAATTCCCTTTCTGCCTCCAGGCATTAGTAAAGCACATCCAGTGCCTCTCTTAAATTAGATGGAAAGGAAAAATGTAACTGTCTGCTATCAGCATACTGAGGAGAAGTTGCTCCTAATCCCCTATAAACTAAAGGCTAAAGTGTAGAACAGAAGTCCTCCAGCCTCACTTTCTAGATCCTGACATCAAGGAAGGACCAAAACCACAGCAACATGAACCCCAGATCCATTTTTACAAGCTCGTCCTAAACAGGGATGATCAACACTTGCCAGTTCAGCTCATTTCCTATCCCCTGATACTGATCAGGCAACCAATTAATCAATGTGTAGTCACAGAAACTGGCTGCTTTCAGTCATCAGAAGCCAGCTCTCTGCTGATGAGGAATCTTCTGCTGGGGAAATTTTACTCTGTGCCCAGCAATGATTTGGGGGGCGGGTGAATCAAGATGCAACTCACAGCTGATCTCCCATCCCAGAAAATTTGCTAACTCTCAGACTGCTTGAGATCCAGGACATTTAGCAGGGATGTGGGTGGTGATCAAAAGCCCAGCTGGTTTCCCATCTCTCTGCAGAGAAAAGGAAAGAAATGAGCTCTTTCTCCTTGCCCTTTTGCAATGCAGAAATTAAATGTATTGTTTTGGTTCCTGCCTGCTTGGGGTGGTGGGGAGAGAGAAACCAGCTCTTTCTATACTCCCTTGTGCAATGCACAGATTAGAATAATGGAATCATAGAGTTAGAAGGGACCTACAGGGTCATCCTGTACAATGCAGGACATGCACAAATACCTCCCCCTCCACATTCCCAGTGTCTGCTGTTCCACTCCCAGATGACAAAAAACCTCCAGGATCTCCAGCCAGAAAAATTGCTTCCTGACCCCAAAGTGGCAATCAGCATTTTCCTGGGCATGTAAGAAAGGGCCACAAGAACTAAGCACTGATTCAACCCTTCCTGCCCTCCTGTACAGGTATTACCCACCCAAGCCAGTCCAGGAATGGGAGGGAACCATGTACTTTCACAGTACATTAAACAACAAACCCAGAGGTAGGCTATACCCTCTCAGGTTTTCAGAACAATATGCCACCAGAACCTCTTTTCACTAGTTCCTGCCTTTCCTAAGGGAGAGATTCCAAACCCTTAGTTAGCATCTGGGATTTAACACAATAGCAACTCACTCAGAGATGCACACTCTTACCCAGGTAGCATATATGGTCAGGGTTAGCCACCAGATTTAGACTTGGAACTCAGGTACAACATCAGAGACCATTTAGAAACAAGAATAATTTTTTATTCAGTACAGAGCTTAGCACAGACTACCAGAGTTTACCAAAATAATAAGCCTAAAGCGATTTGCCTTAACTATACAGTACAAGATACATATTTACCAAGTCCAGGAACATCCAAACAGTCCAAGGGATTTTGAAGGAAAAATCGATCTTTGCTCAACCATGTGGTCTAATTTACAAAGCAGTTCTTTGTCCCACAAGAGACGGCATTTCTAGGTGCCATAAAACCACCAGAGAGAACAGGAGCAGAGAGCAAGAGAATCTCTCTCATTGGGATCAAACAATTATAGCCCAATTCCAGTCACAAATTAGATGTGGCTATTAGTCAATTGCGAGTGGGCATGGGTGTGCCCAATTGTTGGTTGTCATGGCTACGTGTGGAGATAGACTAGAAGTTTGGGAACTCTTCCTGCAGTCAGGTGACCCAGCTTCTAGCTTCTCCATCACCTACATGACTTTTTGCATGTGAGGCAGAGCCAGGAGCCATCAGGTCTGCCTCTTCCCTTAGAGGTGTGAAAGAATGTGTGGTTATATGGCATGGTTATAAAGTTTCTCTCGCCAAATGGTCAGCCATTTGGCTTGCGAGAGGAAATAAGACACAGCATGTTATCAGAATGTAATCACAGGAGAAGGCATGGATTATAGAAAGCAGAAAGCAACATTTCTATACACCTCCCCCTCATGATCTGCCTAAATTCACAGAATCAGCATTGCTGACAGATGGCCATCTAGCCTGTTTGAAAACCTCCAAAGAAGGAGAGCCCACCACCTCTCGAGGAATACTGATTAAGTACATTGCTGCCTCTGCCTGCTTGGAGTATATGTGTGGGGGAGAAATCAGCTCTTTCTATTCTCTTTTTTGAAATGGACAGATCAAAAGTATTGCTTTGGAGCCCACTCACCATGGAGGGGAAGGAAAATAAATGGACTCTTTCACCTCTTCCTTTTGCAACTTCACTTTGCAGCTGTTTTGCTGAGGAAGGGCAGCAGCTTACATTGCTTGATGCAGTGCAAACATATCCCCAATTAGCTCACAGTCATAGGTTTGATGAGAAATCTGTGGAATCCTTAGTCCAGAAGTATACCACAATCAATCCAAAGTTGCAGAGGTCCAGAAGGATCAACAGAGTCGGATTCTTCGTTGGCTGGCATACTTTATCCTTCATGGCAGTCAAGGCTGTATGTGCAGTTCTCAGGAGGATTACGAGACTTGAAGGAAACTAGCTAGTTCAGCCATGTTAAACATATGGCCTGGCGGCCAGAACAGGCCATCCAGGGCTCTTATCCAGCCTGTGAGGAGTTAGAGGGAAACCAATCCAAATGTGGACTGGAAGGACCTATATTAGGGTATTAATACCCCCTCCTGAGGTCCCCCCCTTCCCCAGACTCAGGTCCTCCCCAGGGTCTTCCCCCAGATTTCCAGGGAGTGCTCAACCCAGAGTTGGCAACCATAAGGGGTAAGGATGGTTGGTTTGGCATTGAGCTCTGCTGAGGAGGGGTATGGGTCACAGTCAGTGGTAAAATATCTCCAGTGTCTGGCATTACATTTTATGACACACATGGCCTAGCCCGACAAAGTGACATTTATGTCAGATCCAGCTGGCTTTTTAAGAAGTGCCCTTATTGTACCTCTCTTCAAAAAGGTCCTGCAAATTGTGACTGGATCTCAAAGCTCTGAGTATTTTGTATTAGTTCTCAAATTGCAGTATTCACAGAAATCTGACCAATCCAAACCTCAGGAAGATTCCAGTTTTCTGTAGTTACGGGTGCTATTAAACAGAGTTTAAGTTGGAGCAGATGTATATGAGTTAACCAAAAAGTCTTTAGCCGATCATAGTGAAGGAATCATGACAGATCACCCCATTCATCATCACTGCATTGACTCTGCTGTTGGGCAACCCAGCAGCCACATTTAGGGTAACCTTACTCAACTACTTTAAAACAACCAGATCTCAATATGCATGTCACATCAGTTTGTTCATTCAGAATCAGTCTTTGGCTGGGTGGCTCAGGCTGAGCAGGCTGAAGTTAAACCCGGCGAAGACGGAGGTCCTGTGCTTGAGTCGGACCGGATTGGGGTTAGGGCTC
The DNA here is from genome assembly GCF_001447785.1 of Gekko japonicus. Classification (NCBI taxonomy): domain Eukaryota; kingdom Metazoa; phylum Chordata; class Lepidosauria; order Squamata; family Gekkonidae; genus Gekko; species Gekko japonicus. Next base: position 23,357 of record NW_015172645.1, on the reverse strand, counting down.
CCGCTCCCGACCTTCAATGGGGCACCCCTGGTGCAAGCTTCGGAGGTTAGGAGCTTAGGAGTGCTCCTGGATCCTACCTTAACGATGGAGGCCCAGGTGGCGGCCACTGCCAGATCGGCCTTTTATCATCTTCGGCTGATACTGCAGTTGGTTCCTTTCCTTGACCACAATGACCTAGCTACAGTGATCCATGCAACGGTCACCTCGAGGCTAGACTACTGCAACACTCTCTACATGGGGCTACCTTTGTCGCAAATCCGGAAGCTACAGTTGGTGCAGAACGCTGCGGCCAGGTTGTTGTTGGGCGTATCAGGCTGGGAGCACACCCGACCTGTGCTGAAAGCACTGCACTGGCTGCCTATAGCATACCGGATTCGCTTCAAAGTGCTGGTGCTTACCTTTAAAGCCCTACATGGCCAGGGTCCGACTTACCTGAGGGACCGCATTTCCCCATATATTCCCCAAAGAGAACTTTGGTCAGGGTCACAACACCGGCTGGTGACCCCAGGCCCTAAGGAGGCCAAGCTTGTGGCAACAAGGGCCAGGTCTTTCTCAGTGGCGGCTCCTACCTGGTGGAATGAGCTCCCAGAGGAGATCAGGGACCTGTGGGACCTTGTGCAGTTCTGCAGGGCCTGCAAGACGAAGCTCTTCCGCCAGGCTTATGAGTAGGAGCTGCCACGGCCACTTACACCACCGCTCCTTATAGAGAGAGACCGCTGGGGGGTTGGGCAACATCTTTCCATTACCCAGCCTTCCTTCCTGCTACGCAAGATGTTAGGAGTTTATATGTGCATCCGTAGAATTGATTTTAATCTGTTTTAATTCTGAATTTTTTATTTTGTAATTTTGTATATTGTACGCACTTAGTGCCCTATGTGAGCCACCCTGAGCCCATTCGCAGGGAGGGCGGGGTATAAATGCAATAAAATAAATAAATAAATAAATAAACAGATTATAGGTGTTTTATTATTACTGACCTATTCATCAACAAGACTTTCAAATCTGGTAGCTCATTGGTATGACATAAGAACATAAGAGACGCCAATGTTGGATCAGGCCAAAGGCCCATCCAGTCCAACACTCTGTGTCACACAGTGGCCAGAAATACCAGGTGCCATCAGGAGGTCCACCAGAGGGATGACAGCCAAAGTTAGGTTGGTTAGGAAGGGAGCAGAAGGAAGAAAAACTCTTAAGTGGTCTGAAATTTCTTCCCTTAATCTGGCCAATCTGGTTCCTACCATGCACACATACACACACACCCTGTACCTGATATCCTCTGGATGTTAGAATTAATGCCACCCCTATCCCTAGAAAGGGAGGCAACAAAATTATAAATTACAAGAGGGGGACCCGCGATACTCGCGGGGGGGGGAGAGAAGAGCCCCGTCTCCTCCATCCCCCCATCTCCCCGAGGGGGCGGGGGCGGCGGCAGCGGCGAGGCCGGTGTTCGCCCCCCCTGAGGCCGGTCTTCCCCCCTGCCTGCCCCCCTGCCCTG
>NW_015172645.1:0-21565 GCF_001447785.1 Gekko japonicus | reverse complement strand
CGCCCTACCTCCCGCCCGGGGCGGCCTGCCGGCTCCGGGGAGGAGGCGGCGGCGAGGCCTCTCCTCCCCGCCCGGCCTCCCCCCCTCCCCACCCACCCGGTGGCAGCGTTCGCAGAGCGTCTCCTGCGCACGCGCAGGAGATCCTCTTGCACTTTCGGGGGGATTTAAACATCCCCCCGAATTTTTTTTAACTTTTTTTATTTTTGTGCACAAACCTCCCCCTGCCCCCCAAGTGCCCCCAAAGTGCAGATATAGATATCCACACGGAGCGGGCAACTTGGGTATTAGTATAAGGATATAGGTCTCAGTAGAGATGGGGAGAGGGGGATGGAGGGGGGGAGAGAGAGAGAGACTCCCCTCATTCACAGCATGTTAGTCCTTTTGGAAGGAAAGAGGCAGTTTGGTGTAGTGGATAAGTGTGTGGACTCTAATCTGGGAGAACTGGCTTTGATTTCCCACTCCTTCACATGCGGTTGTTGGATTATCTTGGGCAAGCCATAGTTCTGCCAGAGCTGTTCTTGAAAGTGCAGTTCTCAGCCCCACCAACCTCACAGGGTGTCTGTTGCAGGGAGGGGAAAGGAAAGGGGTTTGTAAGCCACTCTGAGACTCCGAGTGAAGGGTGCGGTATAAAGCCAATCCCTTCTCTTTTTCACTTCTTCTTCTAATTGTTTAAAGGGCCCTTGTCCTACAAAAAAAAAAATAATAATTCCTGACCACTTATTTTCTCCCAAGATGGATTGTGTAGGCTCTTCTCCTCTCACTAGACAACTAAAAGGTCAGTTCAAGATGCTATCACATCTCTGTGATTAGGCTGTTCTTTCCTGTTGCACAAAAGCAGTTGTCCTTCAGTCAGTTCATAGGGCTAAAGAGTGGAGCAAAGCGGGTAGCAATAGCTTGGCCTTTGGTGACACTCAACAGCTCTCCCCAGCAGCTCCTTCTAGCAGTAACGTCCATCCTGTAAAAGGCTTCTAGATTCCAGCAACTGTGGCAAAGCAAATGAAAATAGCTTGATGATACAGGGGCTATGAAAGCATGGCACCCTTAAACTAACTATGGCTAGTGTAATAGGCCAAAGCAGGTCACGCCACAAATTAAGGTTAGTTAAGGTATTTCAAATCAGAATGTGAAACTGTACTTTGAAGGTGTTTATTAATCACAGCTGGCTTTACCCCTGTTTGTTCCCCAATGCTGCCCTCACTGCAATGCAGGCTGGGATACCTGCTGGGTCTCTGCAGAAACAGTAGGGGAAAGAGGAAAAGCAATGTCAGTCAGTCAGTCAGTCATAGTTTGTTGTGTGCAGCCATTGGCCTTTGTATTATAAAATATGTACAAGCAATCAGAATTTAAAATTCTAAAATTACAACTCTCCATCACATTATATACTATACATTTCATTCAATAGCTTTCTTGGTGGTAAGACTGGCTCTAATTTTCCTCACAGCAAAAGCATTCAGAGCCATCCTGTAAGAGATAAATGAAACCAAGGCAAACGAGCATCTGAATGATCATCTCTGAAACAAACCATGGTTTCACAAACGATAGTTAAAATAAGCCATGGTTTTGCATTATGTCTGAACTAACCTAAGGACACCATCATTAATGCGTGAGCTAGTATTTCACACATATTTCTGCCCTTTGCTATACCCATCAATTAACATTTTAGATGCATAAAAGTAACTCCTAGACTGATGCATTTGTTCAGTGTGAATGTCCAACAGCTTCCCCTGAATCATGTTGCTCAGAGGAGAGGAAATTGAGGATAAGAGTTGAAATAGATTAGAAAAGCTGTAAATGTTTCCCTCTTGGTGCTTTTCCTCTCTTTGACCGTGCTCCTGAAGTTCCCATTCACTTTGGAGTTACAGTACCAATCCACTTTTCTTCTGCCTGTGGACAAATCAATAGCAAATCACTCATTACTCACTGAGTACATAGGAAACAAATCTGTAGAAGTCTAGATCAAAGACGGTGCTTATGGGCTCCCAAATTGAAGCTTACTACCTATAAATCATCACTACCTTTAGTCTCTTGAGAAGTCTGAAATGACTCTGCTAAGAAACCAATGTAAAGAGTTCACAGAACTTTCTCCCCATCTCATTTATGGTTGTTGGTTAACACTGCATATTCTGTACCTGAAAACCTCAATGATTTTTTAGGATTATTACACATGATTTTACATCAGTTGATTTCTCAGCACTAGATGACTAAGTATGTGAACCAGCCTCCTGAGAACTTAGGCAGATCATGAGAGGGAGAGCAGGAAGGGTTGCCTCAGTGCTTAGCTCTTGTGGCCCTTTCGTACACACCCTGGAAAATGCTGATCACCACTTTGGGGGCAGGAAGCAATTTTTTTCAGGCCAGTTTGGCTGGTTTTTGTGTTTTTTAAAATCATCTTCTGGGTGTGGAACAGCAGTCACTGGGGGTGTGGAGGGGGAAGTATTTGTGAATTTCCTGCATTGTGCAGGGTGTTGGACTAGATGGCCCTGGAGGTCCCTTCCAACTCTATGATTCCAATGAAAAATACCATATTTGGAACAAGGGCTGGCATCAGGATACCCTGAGGTGGGGCAGTTGCCAGAACCCATGGCTTCTGCTGGGGCTTGCTGCCATTGACCAGCGGCCCACATGCCTGCCCTGCTACCCTCCTATGGGCTGTTCTCCCCATCTGTTTGGTGGTCCACCACCCATGCTCATTGCCACATGAACTGCTCAGCATCATTGGGGAAGGATGTGCAGGTGGTTCAGAGTGATGGCATTTGGGGCAGTGATGCTGCCCAGTGCCACTGGAGAAAGGGCATGCAGGAGAACTCGTGGGAAGAGAAGGACACTTAGGCAGACAGGTGGGGGGTCTGGTGATGGGTAGAGAAGGGAAGGGCTCCCTGGGCCCTCTCTGCCTTGGGCCCTCCAAAACCTTGGACAGGCCCCACTTGGAACAATACTTGTGGTGTTACACTTGTGATGATAACTTATTCTTATATGCAGGTAGTTGATGTAGCAGCCTTGAAGTGAAATTGCATGTTATCTGTCTCTTACAGTCTTATCCACAACAACCTCACCATGTTCGTTTCCCTCTTTCAGTTCCTTTCCCTCTTGCAGAATGTTTTCAGGAAGAAAGACCAGACAGAAAAATACCCAGTACTGCAAACCAGTTTTCCCCAAGACGTACATCTTTCCACACTTATCTCATGCCATAAAAATCTCCTGCCCACTCAGAAAAGGGCATTGGAAACAGCACCACTGCCCGGATTCCCACAAAAGAGTACTCAGCCAGGTTAGACTTTGCCTCATTACCTTCTGTAATGTACAATCTCATCAAACAGGAGACACTCATCCCACAGTGCTTCCTTCCTTTTTTCTTTCTTTTGTCCACGCACATGAACAGAGTGGTTACAAAAAGGGATGGATTTTGAATTTATCACCCCTGTGGTTTCATACAGAAAATCCCCTTTTTGATTTCACTTCTTCTTTGTCCAAATGAAATCCATGATTTAAAAAAAAAATCATGCCACCGCGACGCTGGCTTGCCGGGTGCAGTTCGTAAACGACACCGACCCCTTCAACGGCACCAACTTCCCCGTATAAGTATAAGGCCACTTCATGTGGCCTCCCCCCACCCCCACCCCTTAACCGTATCTCCGAGCCCCCTGTCACTTCAGACCCTTTTCTCTCTGCCTGGCCCACTCCCCGCATCAAGCGAGCTCTCCCTTCCTGGGCTGATATGCTCCCCTTGTCATTTGGCCCTCAGTCTTTCTGGGTATCTCCAGTGTGACCCAAAAGGTCTGCTTGGGGTCAAGTCCATAGCTGCCGTGGGGCTATTTGGGGTTCAGCCTCCTTACTTAGATGCAAAGCCCCACATGCTTTTCTGCCAGTTTTTAGTATTTCTTTGAAGGCGCTCGCTTCCTCCGTCCGCCCTCCCCAGCTTCCCCACCTTTTAAAAAAACACACCCACACCTCAGCCTGGAGAAACTTGGCCAGGTCTGCCCTCCGCTCTCAGCTCTCCCTGCCTTTCCCCACTTTTAAAAAACAACAATCTGGAAGTGGCAGCTCGACTCACTTGGCTGGATACTTCCAGCCTTGTCCTGCGGTCTCTGCCTGGTCTGCCTGCAGGGGCTAGCCAGCTGCTCCTTTGGAGCTGGGGAAGCCATTCCCAAACGAGCATTGCCAACGCAGAGAAAGAGGGTAAAAGAGGCTGGACCAGAAAGTCTTCTCATATACTGGGCAGTGGCTTTAATTCACTGCATTGTTTGTAGACCTTTGGTAGAAAAGAGGAAAGTAAAAAATATTTTAAAAACACCAACACTAAAGATCTGCTGGGTTCTTTTGAAGGACCTTCTCCAATGAAATGGTAGAATGTAGGGTTGCCAGGTCCCCTTGTTGTGCTGGTGGGGGGATTTGGGGGGCATTCCAGGGGTGGGGGGGGTCACGTGATGCACTGATGTCACCCAGAAGTGACATCAGTGTGTCCATGACGGGGTGCAATGCTCTGCTTTTGGGGCAAACTCTATGGTAAAAATGGCCTCAAACCATAGAGTGTTGCCCAAAAAGTAAGCCACCTCCTGACATCTCTGACACACTGATGTCACTTCCGGGTGACGTCAGTGCATTGTGCAGTTTTGGGGGTGGGGAGATTTTCCTCTTGCCAGCCAGCTGGCAGGTGGCAGGCAGGAGCCCATGAAAGGGGGAGATCCCCTGCCTCCACCTTAGGAATGGGAACCCCAGTGATGTCAGGGGGCGTGGCCTTATGACACACTTCCGGTGATGTTAGGGTGTGTGGCATATGCTAATGAGTTATGCTAATGAGTCCCCCTAGCTCTTTTTCTACGAAATGACCCCTGCGTGTAAGGCTTGTGCAGGCACCTTCTATGTGTTTCATCACAATAGGTGACTTGAAATGTACAGTTCTCTGAGCCTATTTGGGTGAGTGTGCACAGTCCATTGTGTGTGTAGCAATAAATATAAGTCCATAAAGCAAAATATCAAGTTCATTCTCTAACAGGACATCTCATGTATCCTCCTCTTCTATCCCTCCCCCTGGCAGCCCCTATAGCCCCTGACTTTCTCTTTCTTCCTTTTCTCCTTCTCATTCTTCAACCAACAAATCTTTATCTGCCCTCTAGTCTTCAGTCTTCACTCCATTCCCCTGGCAGATTCTCCCCTTTTTACTCCTCTCACACCCATCTACTACCATTTTCTATTCCCCTTTACCCCTTCCTTTCCCCTTTCCTTGCTTCCTTCACACCACCCAGTCTTTTATCTTTTTAAGTTCCCCCACCATGAATTTGTCTGTCAGAAACCAAATCTTGGAAAGCTTGGCAATATTGCTGAGGTTGCCTAACAATCCACAGAATGGCCACTGAGATCTCAGACTACTACTATGAGATCTCAGTGGGCATTAATCTCTTAAAGCTACAGATGCTGCTTCTATTACTGCTGATGATTTTAACCCTCCCTCTAACATACTTCATTTAGATTTCAGATTTAACTGCAGTTCTGGGGCTTTTCCCCAGGTTTGCAGAACAATCCTCTAGGTGTCTCTGGACGAATTTTGGCCCACCATTCTACTAGGGCATGGTTTGAAATTGGCTATAACAAGTGGGGAAACTGCAAAACACACAGGGAGGTCCCATTCTCTTCCATTACTTGCTGAGCCACCAACTTGTCAGTCAGCAAGCCTCCCTGCAGTGCTACTGCCTCTGCTTGCCTGGCTCACCTGCCTGCAGTAATGCCTCCTCCACTTGACTGGTTCACATGTAGTAGAAGAAGAAAGATTGGATTTATACCCCGCCCTTCACTACGCCAAGGAGTCTCAGAGCAGTTTACAATCCCTTTACCTTCTTCTCCCCACAACAGGCATCCTGTGAGGTAGGTGGGGCTGAGAGAGCTTTTGGAGAACTGCGCTTGAGAGAACAGCTCTGAAAGAACTTGTGATTGACCCAAGGTCACTCCAGCAGCTTCATATGGAGGAGTGGGGAATCAAACCCGGTTCTCCCAGATTACAGTCCGAGTTCCTAACCACTACACCAAACTGCCTCAGAAAAGCTGTAGTCAGCATCTTCACCAGGGAGGACTCTTATTACTGCTATCTTTTCTTCTGGATATTGCTTAACCTGGGCTTACCATTAATTCTTCTTGGTGACTAAGTAAGCATAAAGCTGCCTTCTGTGTGAGTAGGAGAGTAGTTCATTTTATTGTATTTTAACAGATTCCCATTTAATTATATATTGAGCTAGATTATCTTCAAAGGAAAACCTTTCCTAATTGTATTGAAGTGGTGAAGAAACTTTTTGATGATACCAAGTAACTGAAACTTTTCTTTCCCTGACTTCCTCAGTGTAATGACTTTTCATATAGTGTATTCAGTGCCTCTTTGGAAACTGTTGGGAGCACTACGAGTAATTCCCCAAGAATTATTTCCACCCATATTCTAAGGAATAAATATTTCTGGGACAGGAATGGTAAATAGACTGAATAGGGAGGTTAAATATAGTAGTATTACAAGCAAGTTATATCAATACAGAAAATGCTTACATCAATATATCTAATTCTCAATGTGGCCCCATCTGTAGATACTTAAATCCAGAGACTGGAACCATGCACACACAAGATACATTTTTCTACAAACCTGAGAAAACCCCAAGATTTGCAAAAAACAACACATACACATAACCCCCCCCTAAATTAAAAACACACTTACCCCCCTCCTTTGGTCAGTGCAAGCTGAGAATTTTAAGAGCAGCTGAGTGCTAAGAAAAAAGTTCTTTCTTGGCTGTTTGTAGTCTCTGGTGAGTCAGTAGCCAGACAGTTGGTGTGTCTGTCAAAGGGAATCAGACAAAGTCATTTTTAAAGTGAATGGACACAATTCCTGGCCCTTATTGAATACTACCAGAAACTGAAATAGGAACTTTAGTCTAAGCATCAGCCAGGCTGAAAACCATTTATTCACAGTGTTAAGAACTGAGGATCAGGTTTGGCAGAAGAGATTGGTCAGTAGGTTGAAACTGCCAGTCTAGCCAAACAGAAGAGGAATATTACTTCTAGGAAACACATAATTTTTCCTTTTCTTTTTTTTTATTGACTTTTCTAAAAAGAAGAGAGTTTTCTTTTTTCATATAAGAAAAAGGAAGGTATATAGTGGGATAAAGAAAAGGTTGGGTGATATTATTATTAGTATGTTAGTCTTTTACTGCTAATACACAAATCTTCTTTTGGCTTCTTCTGCGAGTTGTCAGTCGTCTTTCATCTTTACCTGTAAAGAGAATAAAAATTATTAATGGATTAGTAGTGTCCCCTTGGTTTTTGTTAGTAAAGTCTTTTCATGCATTCTCCGAACTTGTCTTCATGGTTTAGGCAGCCTCCCTTTCACGTCTCTCAGGTTATATGACGGACCCTTTCCTGCTCCTTTGTCTTCCAGGGTTTTGACTTCTCCCTCCGAGCCGCTGTCTCTGTCACTGTCCAATTCTTTGGCGAGTGCTGCTTCCTCCGAGCTGGCGTGCCTCTTCATAAAGTCTTGAGCTTTGAAGATGGAGTCAATCTTCTCCCTTTTGTCCTTGAACTTGAAAGTGAGCCCTTCTGGAATCAACCAGCGATAGTTAGTTTGATGGTTCTGCAAGAATAAGGTCAGTCCTTTGTATGCTTTCCTTTTCATTCGAATTTCAAACGGAACATCCTTCAAAATCCTGATTGTTTGCTCTCCAATCTTCATGGACATTGATGAAGATGCTTTTAATATTTGATCCCGAACTATAATTTTTCCTTTTCAGTTATTCAGTGGATCCAACTCAGAAAGGACCCCTGGTTGGTGTAGAAAAGGAAATGGTATTAAACTCCTCAGTTTATAGAAATACATTTCCAGAAGGGAGAGAGGAAGACACACAAATAAAGTGACCTTTTCCAGGAAACCTGAAGAGTAATAGGAAATATTGTGAAGAATCTTTGTAACTGTAACTGGTCAATCATTTCTCACTGCAAAAACCCAAGCATATTGAGAAACTAGCTCCAACAATACTCTGTTGTGAGTTCAAACTATTATATCCTGTAAATATACTCATACTTCATAATGAGGCTGCATTTCTCATTGAGACTCAAGGTGGGTGTTGTGTTCTAATGGCGACCATACATGTGGTCGCCCTTACATGTGACCATGTGAACTGATCTAGCTTCGCATCCTTGGATAATAGAAGGAGAGGATCCTAGAACCAGCCTATTGGCTCGTCCGGATCCTCAAGGGAACCTATGGTTGCAATAACACTGTAAATAATCCTATAACTGGTGTGTGTGTTGGGGTGTGGTTTATAATTGTATTTAAAGCGGGCCTCTGGCCGGCTACTGTATCTCCAGTTTTCTCCTTTCCTAAGTAAAGTATGAGCTGAAATCACTACGCTATGCCTCAGTCTCAGTACTTTATAGTGGGTTACACAGTGTAAGTGAATGCAGTCAGTAGAACAATACATCTCATAAGTGATGCAATATGACTAGGATCCAAAGATGGCAGCACGCAAGGAGCACTGGTTCTAAGGCTCCCTGCAATTTTGGCTGATTTATCATGCTGGCACCCATGTGCAGACCTATACACCCTGTCTGTGGGCTTCTAACATTGCTGGGCAGCTGTGGAAACCATTGGGACCAGAGGGGCCAGATGTAACTTACCGTCACCAAGGAGGTTGCTGAGATGAGCGGTTGGACCTTCTGGATTGGCCTGGACATGGCAAGGATGTTTAAGGAAGCTGTGGTATCGATTGGAAGCTCTGCCGATGCCCTGGGCACTTCTAATGGCATCTGTTCACTGCTTCTACCCCTCTCGGGTCTGCCTGGTGTGGTCTGGGAGCCATGGAACGACTCATAGAACAGCAACTGCAGTGGACTGGTTCATGGCTGCTGACAACTGTGCAAACAAAAGTAGTGACGGCAAACTTGACGGGGGACTTTGGACACTGGAAAACACTAAACAAGCAGGAGCAGAGAGACACAGAACTGAAATCTACTGGCTTGAAGGGGCTTGAAAAAATTGACAAAAATCAGTGGGCTGGTGGTGTGGGGCCCCAGAAGATGCAAATCTTTATCCACCCCCAGGACCAACTGGCCCAAGGAAGATTTAACCAGGGGTCGTTTCATAGAAAAAGAGCTAGGGGAACTCATTAGCATAACTCATTAGCATATGCCACACCCCCTGACATCACCGGAAGTGTGTCATAAGGCCACACAGTCCACCCCCAACAGTCCTGGCCGCCGCCGCCGGCCTTGCAGCTCCACTCCCGAGCCCCATGAGGGGCCCGGCGGTGGACCTGTAAGACTGGCGGGAGTGCAAGGAAGCCCCGCGAAGGCCCTCCCTGGCCCCAGGCAGGCAGGGGTGGGGAGAGGCAGGGAGGAAGCAACTTACCCTCCCTCTTCTCCTGCCTCCTCCTGGCTGAATGAGGGCCAGAAGCGGGGCGGCCGGAAGCAGGGGGTGGGGCTTTGTCATGTACCCCGTCCCCCCGTACCTCACCCGGGGGAACTGCGATCCCCCCCAAAATGACCTCTGGATTTAACAGACTTATTGGGCGGCAGTTGCCCAGAACTGTCTTGCTACCCACAGACCGGCTACTAATGGCACTTGCTTGGCTGCTTACTTGTAGGGAAGTCCCAGGTTTTCTTTTTAGACTTAATTAATTGGGTTGGGCTGCTGATATTATTAACTGATAGTTACTTTCCAATTAATTGTAGCTAGAGAAACAGTGGCAGCATGCCCATGATGAAGCTACAAGAGCATCCTATAGGATGTTTATGAGATCCTATGAGATGGCAGTCAAAGCTGCGAAGAGAGAGTACTATGCAGCTACGATTGCGTCTGCGAGCTCACGCACAGCCCAATTGTTTAGAATGATTTGGTCTATTACTACTCTGCCACAGGGCAGACCAAATACTAGGCTGTGAGGCCTTTGCGAGCAATTTCAGAGATAAAGTCTTGTCGCTCTGCCGTGACCTTGCCGTCAGCTTGAAACAGTGAGTGAACTTGAGGCTCCATACATGTCTTCTGGTCAGGTTATGGATCATTTCAGTCTGCTCAGCCTAGAGGAAGTCAACAAATTCCTCCTAACTGTGTGCCCTACCACATGCTCCCTGGATCTGTGCCCTCCGTGACTAATTAAAGCTGGCCGTGAGGGGTTTCGAGGTGCCCTAAGGGAAATTGTCAACAAGTTCCTCTTGGAGGGACTATTCCCAGGGGCACTCAAGGAAGTGGTGGTTCGTCCACTCTTGAAAATTTCATCTTTGGACCCAGCCGAATTAGCGAACTACCAGCTGGATTCCAACTTGCCCTATTTGGGCAAGATAATAGAGAGGGCTGTGGCAATTCAGTCACAGAGCTTTTTGGATGACATTTCCATTTTAGACCCTTTCCAGTCTGGCTTTCACCTGGGCCACGGAATGGAGACAGCACTGGTCACCCTCACAGATGATCTCTGGAGGCATCTGGATTGGGGCGGATAGGCAGTGCTGTTGTTGTTGGACCTGTCGGCAGCTTTCCACATGGTCGACCATCAGCTACTGATCCACCACCTCACCAACACTGGTATCCAGGGGCCTGCCTTGCAATGGCTCGCCTCCTTCCTCCAAGGTCAGGGACAAAGGGTGGTCCTGGGGGAACAGCTATCCTGAAGGCACCCACTGGATTGTGGAGTGCCTTAAGGGGCAGTGCTGTCCCCAATGTTATTTAAACATCTATATACGCCCCCTTGCCCTGATTGCACAGAGGCATCAGCTGGGATGTCACCAGTATGCAGATGACACCCAGGTCTATCTGCTGTTTGTCAGCCGGTCTGGCTCTAAACTGGAATACCTGGACTGGACATTACAAGATGTGGCTGGATAGCTTAGGCTGAACTGACTGAAATTGAATCTGAAGAAGATGGAGGTTCTGTGCCTGAGTCGGGGTGGACCGAGGGTAGGGATCCCACTCCCAACCTTCAATGGGTTTCTGTTGTGTTAAGGAATGAACTTGATATTTGAGTTATGGACTATGTTTATTGCTACACAAAATGGACTGTGCACACACACACACAGAGAGGCTCAGAAAGCTGTACTAGTCACCTGTTGTGATACTACACATCGAAGGTGCCTGTATAAGCTTTAACACGTGAATGAGGTTTCAGCTACCAGCCTGGTGAGGAAGCACACATCTCCATTATTGTCAGCAAAACAACTTGATAAGAAGCAGCCCCCATTGCTGAATTGTTAGTAGTCACGCACTCCACATATCTGCTTTGTTTCTACATTGGCATTTCCTGCCAGATGGACCTTTGATGACCAGAGGAATGGCCAAGCTTCATCTGCACTTCAAGGAAGCATCCTAATGCCAAGTTTTCACACTTGCCCAAATGCCATCCTTTAAGTTAGGTTTTAGGTTACAATATTGTCCAACCCTCTAGGTAGCCACCCCTCACTACACGCAACCAATAGGATTGTTTGGGGGACGGACTAATAGGTAGGTGGGTCAAGAGGTTGGCACAGTTGCCACCCACCCAAGGGACCTCCTATAAAAGGTGGGGACCATTCACCTGGCCCCTCCTAGCTAGCATTCCGCACAACTTCCCCTGTCTGCTTTATACTCCCCTTTTTGTCCAGCTTTCTATACCCCAATCTTTGCCTCTACTTTGATCTCTTGATCTACAGTCAAGAGACCCACACGTGCTGGCTGGTTCTGGTCGTGTGTTAATTCACTTAGATTTCCATTTCTTCCCATCCATTCTTCATTGGAATGAACAACCTTCAGGACAGATAAGTATCACCCCTCATCACCCCCACCTGCTAATGCAAATGTGCTTATTTTAATACTTTATTTCTAAGGAGCTTGATTGAATGTGTGAGCGAATCAGTATTGTTTGTTTGTGATTTATATTCTTTAAGTAAAAGACATCTATTTTAATAACACCAGCCTCGACTCCTTCTCTGGAAACCCTTGGTGGGAACAGGACCTTGGTATAGTTGGCAAGCACCCAGTTTAAAATTTGCCAATTGTTGTAGATAAAGCAATTCGGCTAACAGTTGGTGCCAGCACTTGAGTTTGGGAGTGCTCTTGGATGCCTCCTTAACAATGGAGGCCCAGGTAGCAGTTACTGCCAAGTTGGCCTTTTACCATCTTCGCCTGATCAGGCAGTTGGTTCCCTTTCTTGAATGCAACAACTTGGAAGCAGTGATCCAAGCAATGGTCACCTCTTGTCACAAATCTGGAAGCTACAGCTAGTGCAAAATGCTGCAGCCAGGCTTTTAATGGACCTACCAATGTGGGAGCACATTAGCCTGTGCTGAAGGCATTGCACTGGCTGCCGATAGCATACCAAATTTGCTTCAAGGTGCTGGTTGTTACCTTTAAAGCCATTTACCTTTAAAGCCCCTGAGGGACCGCCTTTCTCCATATGTTCCCCAGAGAGCACTGTGATCAGGGTCCCAACATTGATTGGCCCTCCCCCAATCTAAGGATGCAAGGCTGGCTATAATTAGGGGCAGGGCTTTCTTGGTGGTGGTTCCTCTCTGGTGGAATGAGCTCCCAGAAGAGATTAGGGCCCTATGGGACCTTATGCAGTTCCACAGGGCCTGCAAGATGGAGCTCTTCCACCAGGCCTTCAATTACGAGCTACCTGCGATAGAGAACCCTGTTCCCTGAAGCCACCAGAACAGCCTGTGCTGGCTGCACAAAGGTTAGACCTATGGGCTGAACACTAGGATGGAATACTGAAGGTCGACTGCCATCATTTAATGACCTATTTGTGTCATTAATTGTTAGCACTTTTTAAATTTTGGAATTTTTAGTATGGTTTTAGGACTATTTAAATTGTTTACATGAGTGTTTTATTCTTTTATGTAAGCTGCCCTGAGCCAGCTTTGGCTGGAAGGGCGGGGTATAAATCTGACAATAAATAAATAAAATAAACACTTCAAAATTTACCTCAGTTTTCTCATCCCCTGCCTATTCCTGCTCAACTGTGCCTGTTTAATAAAACCAGCATTCCTGTTTGATCTTTATTTTGTGTCAAGTGCCGTTTACAAGGGGAATATCAAGGGGACTCCCGCTTTTCTAAAATAAATCTCTGTCCTGGGCAGAAGCCAAATAACTCCACTGACACAAGGTGGGACACACAGAAAATTATAATTTATGTATTAATACATGCTACAAGGGCGTGCTTGGTTTAAAGTGGGGAACAGTGGTTTTGGTGGGAAAAAATCTGCCTCACAGTAAAGAAGCAGCAGGGGTCCATCATATTACACATACAGCTTTAGAAAAACGAATGTCCTCAGTGGCCATTGCTAGGCAACCACAACAGTATTTGTAGCCTCCCAGTCTTTGTTCTATTAGAAAAAAAGACTGAGTGGAGGTGCAAGGCCCTTTTCAGAGTTATTTGGGCCTTTGAGGGAGGAATCATTGAGTCCAGGTCTGACAGCAACCACCAGGTAACTTACTACCAAGTGACTTTCATGACTCATCCAGGCCCAGCTACACACCACTCTTCAACGACCCCGGTCACACGAATGGTTTTGAGCCGGGAAAGGGCCGGATCAGGGCCGCAGCAAATGGGCGCAATCCCACTGCAACATCTGGGCAGTGTTGTGGACCCATCCCCGATCCGGCCCTTCCCCCGAAAAGACGCATCTAAAATGAACCACCTACCGAGGTGGTTCTTCCAGGACGGCTGCATCAAGGCCGGCCGTGGGATCACCGGCCCGTCTTTCTGCTGGCGCATCCCCGGCTCCTGCCTGAACTGCGCATGCTCAGACCCAAGTTTGACTCCCCATGCTGCCATGGAATCTCACTAGGTTCATATAGTGCCTCATCATATTTTAAGCATGCTGTAGAGGATACAGATTTGGTTTCATACCTCACCATGCTGTAGAACCTAAATGCCCATGTCTTGTGCAAACAGGTCTCAAGTGAGGAGGTTAGTATGTAACAGTGCAATCCTAAACGGAATTACACCCTTCTAAATCTAGTAAAGTCAGTGGGTTTAGGAAGGTGTAACTCTGTTTAGGATTGCACTGTAAATTAGCAAGTGAGTAAAAAAAAATCACCCATTTATTCCTTTCTTCCTTTATTCTTTCCGTGAGTATTAAGGTCCATGTTAAGGGTATGCCTTCTGCTGCCAGTCTCTAATGGTTCATCAAAAGAAGCCAGGTTAAGCGCATTATATCTGGAATTATGTCTCTTCACAATTGGTATTGTCTGTTCACTCTGTGACATGAAGACGAGGAACCTCAATTATTCTTTGATCTTCCCCACAAGCAAGATAATAATTGGAAGTTGACAAAATTCATGCTCAGGTTGGAGGGTATTGATTTCTGTTTGTCTTGCATCTTAGCATCTGGACTACAATTGTCATGTATACTAAAACATGAAATTTATCGTTTCATACGAGTTTTACTAAATCAGCTTACATGGACGGGTTATTGGCAGCTTTTTCATTATTAAACATAGTAAGGCTAAGGGATCTGATTACCTTTTTTTTATTTAGAGGGCCAGCAATAATTTGCATGTATGCCAATAAATACAGGTCATTAGATATTGCAAGAATAATTTAAAATCCATGTTGTTCTTGGGAAGCTCCTAACAAAATTGCTTTCCAATGGCTTCTTAGCTTTTAGTGCCTATTTTTTTCTAGAAAGTTAAATGCTATCTTTGTGCATAATCTGCAAAAGGCTTCTGCTGTGTCAACATAATCTTCATCTTCTTCCTTCACACCATGCCAACAGAGACAGTTATGACACAGGTATATGTGTCCCCCAAGCTATGCAACCATTGCCTCCAAAGCTCTCTTCCTGGATAGTCACGTCGACATAGTTGGACAATGTTGGGGATCAGTTTACAGCTACACAGATTAATTACTAAAATGATAATTGGATTGGGTTTATGGTATAATATACTTTTCCTGGGAAACATTGTGACAGAGGCACCTTAAAATCTACATCACTGGGACATAATAACCAAATAGACTTCACTGGATTAATATAGAACTGTGTATTTTCAGAAACACTGGCTTTCCTTATCAAGAGAACATGAAGGCTTTCAAATACAAGAGAAAAAACAAACCAGGCTTTCTTCATGTGCATTTTAGAATCTATATATCTAATAGTCAAGTGGCCCCGTGAGTGCGGATCGCTAAATCCGCGCTCCGGGGCCACCTGGGGGGCAGGGGGAGGTTTGTGCACTCTTGGGGCAGTCCCAAGGGGTGCACAAAAATCGCAAAACTCTCGGCCCTCGACTCGGAGCTGGGGAGAGGGGGAGCCACCGCCGCCGGGTGGGTGGCCGCGGAGCAGGGCGGCGGGGGGAACAGCGAGGCCCGGGCAGCTGAAGCCTCCCGAGGCCTCGCTACGAAGGCAGGGTGGGGGGGAAGAGCCGAGGGGGACGGGGGGAAGCGCTGCCGCCGGGCGGCCGAGGAACAGCGAGCGGTGCAGAGAGGGAACAGCGAGGCCCGGGTGGCTGCAGCCTCCCGGGCCTCAGTTTGGAGCCGGCCGTGGGGGGGGGGAAGGCAAGGGGGGAAAGGCAAGGGGGTGGAGGAGACGGGAAACAGCGGGATGGGGGTACTTACTTCCGCCTTCTGCTTCCTCTGCCTCCCTCCCACGGGCCCCGCCCCTAGGAAGGTGGGAAGGGTTAGGGGCGGGGAAGGGGTGGGTAGACCTGGACTCCGGAGGCCAGGTTACCCATGCAATGGGAAGGGGTGGGTAGACCTGGACTCCAGAGACCAGGTCTACCCATGTAATGGGAAGGGGTGAGTAGACCTGGACTCCTCCGGAGGCCAGGTCTACCCATGCAGTGGGAAGGGGTGGGTAGACCTGGACTCCGGAGGCCAGGTCTACCCATGCAGTGGGAAGGGGTGGGTAGACCTGGCCTCTGGAGGGGGGGTGCATTCCAGGGCAGGGGGAGGGGAAGATTGAGCCAGGGGGTGGAGGAGACAGGGAACCGGCGGGATAGGGGGGAACTTACCTCCTCCTGCTGCTTCCTCCTCTTCCTCATAGGCGTGGAGGTCCCCCTCTCCTGCGAGTATCGCGGGTCCCCCCCCTTGTATTGATCTATTCTCCATTTTCCATTTGATTAATTTCCATTACTGATGTTATAGATGGGAACTGTGTTACCTGTGTACAGGTGCCCCTGGAATTTCTGTCAATTTTGGAAAGGAATGAACCCCATATGGTCCGGGGATCACATACGGCTCTGAAAGGCCATTTGAAAGAGCAATAAGCCTTTGCTGGAATTTCAAAAGATTCCAACTGGAGTTGCTGACCAGTATGTATATTTTGACTAATTTATGCAGTAGCCAAATTGCTCGCTCACAACTTTAATGCCAGTAGCTCACAAAGAAGAATTTTTGCTTACAAGGCTCCACAGCTTAGAGGGAGCATTGCTCTGGAGCCATCCTTCCTGAGCTAAGACAAAAAAAGTGTGAGCCAGAGGCTCAAAAACTGTGAGCTAGCTTACACTAACTCAGCTTAGAGGGAACACACTCCTCTGCTGGGGTTTGGGGGTCTTGGTGGACTCAGAGCTCTGAGCCACCCATTTCTCTGCTCAAGCTGAGGAGAGGGGCTTAGCTAGTCAGTTCCTCAGAGGAGGACCCACCTTTTATACCCTCCCACCCCTCCTGATTGTAAACCAACCCCTCTGTGCCATGAGGGTGAAAGTGAGTGCAAAGGGTGCTCACTGTAAGGGGGAAAAATCCTCTGCCACACCCTATACTACAGGCTGCCCTCCAAAGGCACAAAGCCCATCCTGACACCCACAGGAGCCTACCCCTAGCAGGGGATCACTAGAGGTCTTGGAGTATCCTCTCCCTGATCTGCTCTGGGGCTCTCTATAGAGGACAAAGAGTTGTTACCACTGCCCAGAGACCAGCAGTTGATACCACTGTTGAAGAAGTCTCTGACAGTGATTCAGAGGGGTGGAGGAGCATCCTCCCCTTCCACACAACTCTCTTTTGCTGCTCCTACCTCCAGTACACCCCTCCATGGCCCCTTCCAGACCAGTGCTGGAAAGCAGCTGTCCTTCTCCCCACCTTCTCCAGTCCTGGGGTGTTGTTTCCAGCCTACAGTTTGGAAACATTTCCACACACTTCCCAGTGACCCATATGTGGCAGAGTGCCACACCCACATCTGGAGGGGCACAAGCCACCATCACTCATCCTCCTCCATACTTTGCAGGCAGCTGCAAAGGGTGCACCCCAGTATGTTGTCTCAGGAGGAAAGAGTGGTGGCCAGTGGAAAGAAGAAGAGACTCACTCCCTCTCAGCAGTGAGAAGTGGAGGGGGAGCAGGAGGCCCCTCCAGGAAAGGCTCCCCACACTCAAGGTTCCATGGGTGGTGGGACATTTAGGTAGGCAACCCTCCAAGAGGTCATTCCCCTGGGGATGCCAACAGTGCATTCCAGAAGGGTTACATGGTGGGCCCAGGAAGTAGTCATTCACCTCATTGGAGAGATGATTGCTGTGGATGGCCAACCCTTCTCCCTCGTGGAGGACATAGCCTTTCACTGGCTGCTGCAATGCCTGGCTCCCTGGTACTCTGTCCCCTTGCAGAAGACCATGAGCCAATGAGTGTTGCTCACCATGCACAGTTGTGGAGTGGTGATGGTCAAGGCTCAGCTTTCCAGAGCGCAAGGCAGAACTGTGAACTTCATGGCAGACCTCTGCAGCAGCCACCAGACAACCTCTTTGTCCAGACTGCTGGGGCATGCCCCAGACCACAGGAGGGGACAGTCCTGCCACTGGGCTACAAAGTGGTTCTGCTCCACACACAGGGGATGGATGCAGACCACACAGCACAAAACATCACTGCTTGATACAGAGTAGCCTGACAGAGTGGGTTGGAGGCGGCAACATCTTCTGTGGCTACATGGTCATGGACACTGGTACCAACATGCTGGCAGTGGTGAAGGCTGCATGCCTCAAGGGCATCATCTGCCTGGTGCACATGCTTCACCTGCTGGTGAAAGATGCTCTGGGGCAGGAGAGCACTGTCAGGGCTGCCTGGAATGCTGCCACCCTTGAGTTGCAGGCCTTGCTGGAAATCAGCCACTGCCTGGCTGCTCACTTTTCAAACAGCATATTTTAAGCATGCCCATCTGCTGCATGAAAGGAAGGGGGAGGGGGTTGAGCCTGAACACCCCCCCACTGGATTTACCCCCCACACACACTGGAACTCCAGAAGAAGAGAAGAGCCTGATACAGGATGTCATTCCTCCATGAGCATCCTGCATGGGGAAGAGGAGCTCTATATCAGCTCCAACAACTTGCTGACCCTCTCCCAAATAGTGCATGTCCTCAAGCCCTTCCAGGACACCACTGATGTGCTCTGCACCCATAGGGAAAGTCATCCCCCTGATTCAAGGGCTGGACCAGGCGCTGGCCTCCGCACTGCAGCCGGGCCCCAAAGGCAGGCCTCCCACTAGCCAGAGCCTTGGCAGAGAGATTGCAGTTGGGTATCACCACAAGGCTGCCTCTGATCTTTAAGGAAGGAGAGTGCAGGCTGGCCTATATCTATGACCCCCGGATAAAAGGCAGCAATGGAAGTATGAACTCTGCAAAGAAGTGTGGAGGCAGATGTGACCAGAGGGAACAGCCGGTGGAAGTCACTGGGGGGGTGGAGGAGCTGAAGCCCAGCACCTCTGCCTCAAAAAGCCCAGCCAGGGAGAAGCCTTGCTACTGGTTGTCAGTGGTGAACTGGGAGTTCAGCAGTAGCAGGGCTGCCAGGCATGTGATAGAGGAGGATTTGGCAGAGGTGATGATGAGGGGAGTTGACCTTAGTCCTGTTGGATTTGCAATGGCACCTTGGCACAGGTTCTGCTGGGCACATTGCACTGATTCTGCTAGGCTTGCAAAAATACCCCCCACCTTCAGTATCTATTGCAGAGATTCTCTGGTTTGACCTTAGTCCTTTGGACACAATGGCGGATGGGGTAAATCCAATCTTCACCAAACTTGGGAGTGCAGGTAGAGAAGAGTCAGCCAGAGATCCGCAGTGCGGTTGTTGTCTCTAGCTTGTACCGGGTTCATTCTATATATTTCTGAACCTTCTGCTACCTGTCATTTCTACAGAAAGCACTTTCCTGGGAGCACCTTCTTTGATGGACCCCATAAATCCAATCCTCACCAAACTTGGGAGGGCAGGTAGAAGAGAGTCAGCCAGAGAAACCCTGTGAGACTGGTGTCTCTAGCATGCCATGGGGACATTCTACCATGTCACAAACCGAACCAGTTTGTCTAACGCAAAAAAGTTTGTGGAAGTCCATAATTTGCAGATTGGGCACGCCATGAACCACGAACTGAACTACATTTTCCCACTTCGTGCCCATCTCTATTCCTAATTAGCCATAGCAGTGGAAATAGGAATGACTGAACAATACACATGAACTAATTTACTATCTGCTAGTAAGTCATGGGGTCACTGTGTATTTCAAGAATTTGTTTGTTTACACTCTGTCTGGTGCTGAATTAGTTCTCTTTGGAATACAGCAGGCAGGAAGGGCACTCTGATATTTACTCCAGCAGCCACATAGAGGAAAGAGAGAGCAGATTGCAACACCAGGGTGTTTTGTTTTGTTTTTTGCACTCCAAAAGGTAGATGAAAAAGAGAAGAAACTTTCACACGTGTATTTCTTCCCTTAAGAAAGTTTGCTGTGGAGATGCCATCTTTCAAATATCTGGTACATTGGGCCCATAACTGACATGAATGCATTAGGTGCTTGTTTCAAGGTATTTGGAATGAGAGCTGTAATGGCAGCGTTGGGAAGAAACTCCAACTGATTTCTGAGAGAGCTGCTGCCAGTCAGAAACAACAGTGCTGGGTTCACTATCAGTATAGGGCAGTTTCTTACACTCAATAGGTCTTTAAATTTGCTTGAGCTCTAGTTGTTAGTACCACCATTGCATATTAATCAGTCCGGTAGCTTAAAACACTGCTGAATTTCCCTTGCGTATGATGCCTGTTTAAATGTTGGTATGTTTGTCCCTGTGATTTATGCACTGTTTATGCAATTAACTACGACATTAAATTATTTAGGACATATTTTCATGCAATCTGAATTTTCAAGGTTTTTTTTCCCTTTAAGGCACATTTTGGAAAGTGTTATTAGAGGGTAACAAGACGGGGACCCGCGATACTCGCGGGGGGGGGAGAAGAGCTCCATCTCCTCCATCCCCCCCACTCAATCTCCCCGAGGAGGCGGCGGCGGCGGTGAAGCCGGTCCTCCCCCCCGGCTCCAAGGCGGCGGCGGCGGCGGAGAGGCCGGTCCTCCCCCCTCTTTTGCCGGGCTCGGCGGCGAGGCCGGTCCTCCCCCCCCCCGCCCGGCTCCGAGGCGGAGGCGGCGAGGCCGGTCCTCCCCCTGCCCGCCCACCAGCCCACCCGGCTTCGAGGAGGCGGAGGAGGCGGCGAGGTCAGCTACAGAGCATTCCATGCGCGTGCGCACAGAACGCTCTTGCACTTTCGGGGGGATTTAAACATCCCCCCGAATTTTTTTTCTACTTTTAGCATTTTTGTGCACACGTGGGGACTGGCCCACGTGTGCACAAACCTCCCCCTCCCCCCCAAGTGCCCCCAGAGCGCTGATTTAGCAATCCGCACTCCGGGGGCAACTTGGCTATTAGATATATAGATTGTGACGGAATTGAAAATCTGGGACCAGCAGAAAGTAAACACAGAACACTGCTGAGTCACATGACTGAGTGAGGAGGGGGGCATTTTAGCTTGGAACCCTCAGTGATTGGCATTTACTGGACCAAACAGTCAGTTTGGAATTGGCAGTTGGAAAAAGGCCGTGAGTTAGCAGAGAGCGGTCAGAAAACTGAGGAGCTCTGTGAAGGAAGACCTCTGTAGCTCTGTGTGAACAGCCTAATAACAGTTGGAACAGATAACTGGGGCTGAATAGTCTGGATTACTGAGTCCCTCTAAAGGAAAGAGGACAGTGATCAGACTGGTGAAAGGTTAAACACATCAGTTGTCACAAACACCCAAATGCATTGCTCCTAAAGGAACTGGGAGAGGTGGTTAAGAGAGGGCTGAGGAACGGTCTGGCAGAGTCAGGACAACTGGTTGGTGGCCAGTTGGGCTCAAAAAGGAGCCAGATCTCGAAAGCCAAAGG
Source organism: Gekko japonicus (assembly GCF_001447785.1). NCBI lineage: Eukaryota > Metazoa > Chordata > Lepidosauria > Squamata > Gekkonidae > Gekko > Gekko japonicus. The sequence goes on along the minus strand of NW_015172645.1, from coordinate 481 downwards.
TTAACCACAAAGCAGTACAGGAGAGTATGATTAGGAAGGTGTTTAGTGAATTGTTTAACATCTGTGGGATACTGGAAACAACAAACATACTGCGGAAGTGTAAACCAAGCCAAAAGTCCAAGTCTGAAAAGAAACAAATTATCCTCTGTATATATCTTCCATCCCCGTTGTGTTTTCTATAAATAAAGCCTGTTCTGTTTTGAAGTTAACAAGCCATGGTGCCTAACTCTTTAATAAGTAAAACAAATACCCCGAAGAGACTTTTGCAGATTTGTGTAGGGGACTGGTCAGAGGAAAATAAAGTCTAACTCTGACAAGGTCCGGACACGCAGACCCTCACAGAACTGGCCTGTATAAAGGGGGTTCGTGTTATAGTAATCATTTAAAATGGTTTCCTAAGAAATGATGAACAGGACATGTTCTTCTTAAAAATGACAAAACATTGTTAGGGAGAACTCTGAGCAGGAGCAGGAGAGAGAGC
>NW_015172644.1:167920-173878 GCF_001447785.1 Gekko japonicus | reverse complement strand
CCCGGGCCTTCACATCTCTAGCTGTAGGGGCCATATCACTCAATTCCTGGTCCATCTACACTGGCACCCAGTTTGCTTCCAGCCCGAATTCAAGGTGCTGGTATTGACCTTTGAAGCCGTCTACAGCTTGGGGCCAGCATTCCTTAAGGACCACCTATGCCCATATGAACGTATCTAACCACTATTGTCATCTTTGGAGGTCCTGCTTTGAGTGCCCTTACCGTCTGAGGCTAAACAGATGGCAACCCAAGAAAGGGCCTTTTTGGCGGTGGCACCAGAGTGAAGAGATTCCCTCCCCAGTGAGATTTGTGTGTCCCTTTCTACCAGCCAGTGAAGGCTTTTCCATTTTGTCTGGTGCTCCCTCACTAAGCCTCACTGACCCTTCCTCTTGTTCATATGTTTGAATTGTTTTCAACTGCTTTGTGTATATTTCTCTGATGAAGAGAGCTATGGTTCTTGAACCCTGATACTCTGAAAATCTCGTTGGTCTCTTGTTGGTCTAAAGGTAAAGGTAAAGTTTCCCTTGCTCAAAAGCCAGTCAAATCCGACTCTAGGGTTGCGGTGCTCATCTCCGTTTCAATGCCGAAGAGCCAGCGCTGTCTGAAGACGTTTCCGTGCTCATGTGGCCGGCATGACTAAACACCAAGGCGCACAGAACGCTGTTACCTTCCCACCGAAGTGGTACCTATTTACCTACTTGTAATTTCCTGCTTTCGAACTGCTAGGTTGGCAGGAGCTGGAACTAGAGATGGGAGCTCACTCCATCATGCGGCACACTCGGGTCTCGAACTGCTGAACTACCGACCTTCCACAGCGTCTTAACCACTTGAGCCACCGCAGTTCCCTTGTTGGTCTACTGGACTCAAATCTAGCTGTTCTACTGGAGAACAACACAGCTGTCCTCAGTTGGCAACAGAGGAGAGGACCCAGAGCAATGGGTTTAAATTGCGTGCAGAAAGGTATCAGCTGGATATTAGGAAAAACTTTTTCACGGTCAGAGTGGTTCAAAGGTGGAATCAGCTGCCTAGAGGGGTGGTGAGCTCCTCTTCACTGGCAGCTTTCAAGAAGAGGCTGGACGGATATTTGTCAGGGATGCTTCTAGGCTGGTCCTGCATTGGGCAGGGGGTTGGACTAGAGGGTGTGTGTGGCCCCATCCAACTCTTATGATTCTATGAATTATGTATATTTATATGTGTTGTAATCTTATTCTATTTTTTATTGCTTGCCTCCTTAGGGGCCTTAACTTGGCTGGAAAGGCAGTTTGGAATTTTTTAAAAATTAATAAATAAGACATATCTCACATTGAACTTTAAAGGGTTTGACGAAGGACACTTTCCTGGCAATAGAAAGTGTTGGGTGGATATAAATTCCTTCATCCGATGTGCTTGGTTTTATTTTGTTTTGCGTGTCTGATGCAAGAATGAATTATCCCAGAGTAAAACCGTTTCTCTGAATCCGAATATATAAACTCAGACACCCATACGCCGCTCACTCCATTTGCATACAAACTCCATCCTCCAGAAGACAATGAACGACAAAAAGAATGGATGGTGATTACCTCCGAGCGACAGAAAGAAGCCAGTTTTTGTACAGCAGTTCAATTACAGATGCGGAAATGTTATTTAGATGAGACGAGAAATTGCACTCATATTCCGTGCGAGTTTTCAAACCCTCGGGATTGTGGGTAATGCTAGTGGGTGAAATTTACTGTGAAATTACTTTTTCTTCAGCCTTGGGGCCAACTGACTTCCACATGATGCATGTGCTTGCTGTTAATGTCAACCATTACTAACAGCTTACTGAGGCAAGCTCTCTCTCTCTCTCTCTCTCTCTCTCTCTCTCTCTCTCTCTTATTGATTCAAAAATTATTTATTAATGTAGCTCCGTTTTACAGGCTCACCCTGAGGACAAGGGCTGGAAAAAGCTTTACAATTATATAAGATGCACATCGTATGCTTATGTATTTATTTATTGCACGGCAGAATTACACACAGGAAGCATGTAACAATATAAAATATGTAACCAAGCTGATACAACAGGTATGCAGACCGATTGGGCGATCCCCCCCTAAATACTAATATCTAAATTTTCAGTCCACTTAATCGCAGCTGGGGAGAGTTCAAAGAGCTCCATCACATCTCCCAGGAAAGCACGATGCTCACATTCCTGTGACAGATGGGAAACCGTTTGATAGAAAAGAGTCTGATGTTTACCAGGTTGAGCAATCCCAGGGCCAGCCTTGAAAGATTAATGCCGTGTATTTATTTATTTATTTAGAAAAAAATTATGCCTCCTGAAGGAGGGTGAAAAGGGGGCAGGGCTCATGAGGCAGATCTTAATGGGAGGGTAGGACAATACGGATCGTGGGCTCCTAGCTATACATCTTGCCTAATAGGAAAGGGGAATGGAGCAGCCAGCCATGGACCATGGACACTCACTGGTGTCTGACTGAAAAAAAACAGCACCTATTATCTATATTGCATATGTATGCAATGCAATAGAAGAAGAAGAGATTGGATTTATACCCCGCCCTTCACTACCCAAAGGTGTCTCAGAGCAGCTTACAAACTCCTTTCCCTTCCCTTCCCCACAACAGACACCCTGTGAAGTAGGTGGGGCTGAGAGAGCTCTGACAGAATCTGCTCTTTTTCAAGAACAGCTCTTATCAGAACAACAGCTTGCCCAAGGTCATCCAGTAGCTGCAAGTGGAGGAGTGGGGAATCAAACCTGGTTCTCCCAGGTTATAGTCCGCGCACTTAACCACTACACCAAGCTAGCTCACAGTTTTTTAGCCTCCAGCTCACACATTTTTTGTCTTTGCTCAGGAAGGATGGCCCCAGAGCAAACTAATTTATGCAGTAGCCAAATCGCTCGCTCAGAACATTAATGTCAGTAGCTCACAAAGTAGAATTTTTGCTCACAGGACTCCACAGCTTAGAGGGAGCATTGCTCACCAGGTGTGGGAAGAGGAGGAAGAGATTGGCCTTATACCCCACCCTTCACTCGGAGTCTCAGAGCAGCTGACAATCTCCTTTCCCTCCCCCTCCCCACAACAGACACCCTGTGAGGTAGGTGGGGCTGGGAGAGCTCTTTCGAGGACTGCTCTTGAGAGAACCCTCTTGAGAGAACAGCTCTGAGAGAACTTGTGACTGACCCAAAGTCACACCAGCAGCTGCATGTGGAGGAGTGGAAACTCAAACCCAGTTCTCCCAGATTAGAATCTGCACATTTAACCACTACACCAAACAGCATGTACAAGAGAAGGTCACTGCAAGGTGCAGCCAAGGAGTGTAATAGGATAAGACCAGGATCCTTATCGACAGATTCCTTATCAGGATTACACCCAGAGGTCATTTCGGGGGCGATCGCGGGGGATTGCAGTCCCCCGGGTGAGGTACGGGGGGCGGGGCACATGACGAAGCCCCGCCCCCTGCTTCCGGCCGCCCCGCTTCCGGCCCTCATTCAGCCAGGAGGAGGCAGGAGAAGAGGGAGGGTAAGTTGCTTCCTCCCTGCCTCTCCCCACCCCTGCCTGCCTGGGGCCAGGGAGGGCCTTCGCGGGGCTTCCTCACACTCCCGCTGGCCTTGCAGGGCCCCTCACGGGGCTCGGCAGTGGAGCTGCAAGGCCGGCGGTGGCAGCCGGGACCGTTGGGGGCGGGGTGTGTGGCCTTATGACACACTTCCGGTGATGTCAGGGGGTGTGGCATATGCTAATGAGTCATGCTAATGAGTTCCTCTAGCTCTTTTTCTACGAAACGACCCCTGATTACACCACATTCACAAAGCACTGTGTTAACCAGTCTGATGGGATGCTGTGCATTTGTCAATTGCTTAATGCCCATTTATCTGACATATCTGACCCTGGGAGCTTTGACTCTCAAAGGTTTATACCCTGAAAATCTTGTTGGTCCCTAAGGGGCCACTGGACTCGAATCCAGCTATGGCAGACCAGCACTGCTGCCCTCTGAAACTCTCTTCATAAAGCTAAGACTGCCTTGGAAACAGCCTCCCGGGAAGGTGAGCTGTGAGTCACTCCAGAAGGAACAGAGTCAGCAAAGCATGCTTTTTTTGCACAGGGATTTCACTGTCTACCTCTGGTTCCCTGCTAGGGTTGCCAGGTCTTACCCAAGTCCCGGTGGGGGCGGAGGGCTCCAGCCTGGCTCCCAGGGTCACCTCCTGTGGGGCTCCTGGAAGTGACATCATCGTGCCGGGCACGTCGTTCAGGGGACGCTCAAGCATTTGGGTACAAAACTCTATGGTCATCATAGAGATTTTACCCAAATGCTAGAGCATCCCCTACGCAATGTGCCCGGCACAATGACGTCACCTCCGGGTTATGCCATCATGCCAGGCACGTCGGGCACAATGGGATTCCCCTGACTGGGGCCCCTGAAAGTAGAAAAAACCCTGCCCCCATGGGGGGGGGACAGGAACCCTAGAGCGCCAGTTTGGTGTAGTGGTTAAGTGCGCAGACTCTAATCTGGGAGAACCGGCTTTGATTCCCCCACTCCTCCACTTGCACCTGCTGGATGACCATGGGCAAGCCGTAGTTCTGATAAGAGCTGTCCTTGAAAAAGAGCAGTTTCTGTCAAGAGCTCTCTCAGCCCCACCTACCTCACAGGGTGTCTGTTGTGGGGAGGGGAAGGGAAAGGAGTCTGTAAGCCACTCTGAGACACCTTTGGGTAGTGAAGGGAGGGGTACAAATCCAATCCTCTTCTTCTCTTCTTCTATTCCCTTCCCTGTCCTCAGCACCTCTTGAGTGCAGAGTAGTCAGGGGATTGTGTCTGAGCCTACAAGAAGGCAGTAAACCTGAAATCTGCCTTTCCTGAAAAAGCCGGACTTCAAACAGACCCAATCCTAGTGCAGTCTAAAAGATAGCCAGTAGATGGCATTAAAGCACCTGATAGGAACATAAAAACCATCTGAATCCATGTTGTCTCACCTGAATTTCGAGGCCAACACTGCTGCCTCTTGAATTGGCCAATTAGAGTTGCTAATTGGAGAGAGCAGGGAGAGAGGTCAAGGATGTGATTCAAATGTCAGATGCAGAGTCTAGTGCGGATTTACAACTTTAAATTGTATTTAACTACCGGCATCTACTTCTGTTGATGTGTTCCCTGGTTTGATAAGCTCTGTGGCATATGTATCCGTTCACGCAATGGCTCTGTTATCTTTGATTAGGGGCAACGTCATGTGTCACACATCTGCCTCCGATCTCTCTTTGCTTCAATGAATTTAGACTTGCGGCAGAGCATCATTTGAATGGAAAGGGAGGTGCTTGGGGGGGTCAACAGTGGGAGGGCTTCTAATGTCCTGGCCCCACTGGTGGACCTCCTGATGGCACCTGGTATTTCTGGCCACTGTGTGATACAGAGTGTTGAACTGGGTGGGCCTTTGGCCTGATCCAACATTGGCGTCTCTTATTTTCTTATGAGGGATTCCAGAGTATCGTCAAATCCCTCACCAGGGAGTGCATGCAACAGGGAACACTCCTTGATATCCCCAAAATGTTGCTCTTTGGAGACAGGGGAACCTTAGGAATGGCATGAGGGGAAACTCGAGGGTCTGCAACAGGAAGGGGGAAGTTGGCGGAAGTTTCATCTCCCCTTCTACTAGGGGGAAATTAAGTCTGGATCACACCCTATTTACATATGCTTGTCATCCAGCCGGCAGAGGCTAAGCAGTACTGCCAGAAAAAGCGGACATTCCTACTTATTGTGCTTGTTTTATTCAAAATATTTCTATCCTTCCATCTTGCCATAAAATCGCTAGTGCTGAAGTAAAGACTTCCATTTTTTGTACCTGACCAGCTCCTGTAGCTGTGGTCAAGTGGCTGAGGAAGAACAAGCTGAAACTCGATCCTTCCACGATTTACGTGATGTTGGTCGGTAAGGCCGAGGTCCTGGAGGGAATTGCGCTTTCATCGGGTAAAGGGGTGCAACCTTCTTTGGCAGAATTTAT
>NW_015172644.1:154411-167880 GCF_001447785.1 Gekko japonicus | reverse complement strand
GTCAAAACCCAGGGCCTTTTTTTGTAGCAGGAACTCCTTTGCATGTTAGGCCACACCCCCTAATGTAGCCAATCCTAATGAGTTTCTGCTGTTGGGTGTGGCCTATTATGCTAATGAGTTCCTGCTGGGCATGGTCAGCTTGGAAGCCAGCCGGAACTCAGTTCCTGTGCGTTTCGCCCCAAAAATAGCCCTGATAACGGTGATGGGATAGTGGTGGTGGAACAGTGGTGGCGGCGGCTCCTACTCAAAAGCCTGGTGGAAGAGTTCCGGTTTTGGTTTTGGGTGGCAGCTTGAATTATCAGGCTGCAGTTGGCAACCCCCAGGGAGTATTTATGGGGCGGGAAGCGGCATGCCAGCATGACCCTGGCATGCTGGTGTAACTTCTGGTGAAAATGGGACGTAACATCATGGGACACTCTAGGAGTCACAAAAAACTTTGTGGTAAAACCATAGAGTTTTTGTGAATCTTAGAGTACCCCATGACATGATGTCACTTCCAGGGTTGACTGGAAGTAACATCAACATGCCCGTGCAAGCCCTCCTTTCCTCTCACTGATGTTGCAGGCACCGGCAGGCAACAAACCAGGTTGCCGGGTGGTCTCCTGCTTTACCAGAAGACCTGGCATCCCTAGATCCAGCTGTTTTGCTGGAGAAGAAGGCTACTACAGTGGTCCAAAATGTGTTGTATTCAGCTGTGCCTGGCTGTAGCAATGATTGAAGAACTGAACAGGAAGGTGCTGCCTGGGCCATTTGGGAAAGGAGGAGGAGGAGGAGGAGGAGGAGGGTTGGATTTATACCCCACCCTTCACTTGGAGTCTCAGAGAGGCTTCCTTTCCCCACAACAGACACCTTGGGAGGTAGATGGGGCTGAGAGAGCTCTGAGAGAGCTCTGAGAGAACTGCTCTTGAGAGAACAGCTCTGAGAGAACTGTGACTGACCCAAGGTCACACCAGCAACTGCATGTGAAGGAGTGGGGAATCAAACCCAGTTCTCTCAAATTAGAGTCCATGCTCTTAACCACTACACCAAAAGAGAGAGAGATAGAGAGAGAGAGATTATTTTTTAGAATCCAACTCAGGTAGTGCACTGAATTCTACGTGCAAAAAAAAAAAAGACAACAAACAACCCTAGTCCTTCAGAATGAAAGATGCCTGTGCTATAAATTATTGTGTCTAAGTGACAGGCAAGGTAGAATAAAAAAAGGAAAGTAAGAAGAATGGAGGGTAACAAAAAGAAAAAGCCATAAAATGTGAATGAGGGGAAAGCAGAGAGATAAAATAAAAGCAAGGATGGAGGGGAAGGCAACCAGAATAGTAGAGAGTGTTTGGGGGCACTCGCCAGTCTCTAGCTCCCCTTCACAGCTCTCCGGGCAAGCAGAGATGAGCTGATGCCGAGCAAACAAGGCCTGGTGGGGGAGGGAAGATGCTAATGGACACTCCGAGGGAGCTAAAAATACTCAGGTGGTGAAAGTTTTCCAAAGGGATGTCATGCTCAGGTGAGGAGATGGAAAGGACTTCACTTTGTAAAGAACAGCTCGGAGAGAGCCATGACTGACCCAAGGTCACACCAGCAGCTGCATGTGGAGGAGTGGGGAATCAAACCCGGTTCTCCCAGATTACAGGCCAGCCTTCTTAGCAACACAACAAACTGGCTCTTATCTTCATCACCTCTTGCAGTAGGGCGCAGGTAGCTGTGACTCAATCGTGGGCATTTTCAGTTCCTCCTCCCATTTACAGAACAGCTATGAAAAAGGTCTCCTTACTGATGGCCTCCAGAGGTGTGAGACAAAGCACCCCTGACCCCCTCCCCCAAGGCTTAATGTGAATGGTAAGGGGTTTGTTCCATCCTGTAGGTGCTGCTAATTGGCCTCTCTGCCTACTCAGCCCTTATCATCTTCAAGGCCAGAGCTGGAAATGTGGTAATTGGCTTCTCATGAGAACCTGCAGCCATTGGATGGGAGAGATCAGGGATGATGAAGAAATGTTCTAGAGGATTCCAGCAAGAACCTGTCCTGATTGGGTGTCATCATCACCTGATGCTGCTTGGTCAAAAAACGATAACTGAGCTAAGAGCTTGGAGGAAGAAACCTAGCTTGGATTCTGATGGACTGAAGGCCTGGACTATGACATGCTTATGCTGCCAGTCTGGTGTCGTGGTGAGAACCGGGTTTGATTCCCCACTCCTCCACGTGCAGCTGCTGGTGTGACCATGGGTCAGTCACAAGTTCTTTCAGAGCTGTTCTCTCAGGAGCAGTTCGCGAGAGAGCTCTCTCAGCCCCACCTACCTCACAGGGTGTCTGTTGTGGGAAGGAGATTGTAAACTGCTCTGAGACTCCTTCGAGTCGTGAAGGGCGGGGTATAAATCCAATCTCCTCCTCCTCCTCCTCCTCCTCTTTTTCTTCTTGCAATATACAGCAAAGTAGAGAACACAAACGGGCCCAGGGCGGCTTACATAATTTTAATAAATACAATAAAATTCAAAACACATTAAAACATATAAAATCAGTAGTCCATCACTGTCAGGACTGTCTACACAGACTGGCAGCAGCTCTCCAGGGCCTTTGGGTCTTTCACAACACCTACTGCTCGGTCCTTCAATTGGAGATGCCAGGGATTGAACCTGGGACCTTCTGAATGCAAGGTAAAGATAAAGGTTCCCTTGCTCGAAAGCCAGTCAAATCCGACTCTAGGGTCGTGGTGCTCATCTCTGCTTCAAAGCCGAAGAGCCAGTGCTGTCTGAAGACGTTTCCGTGGTCATGTGGCCAGCATGACTAAACACCAAGGCACACGGAACGCTGTGACCTTCCCACCGAAGTGGTCCCTATTTATCTACTTGCAATTTCTTGCTTTTGAACTGCTAGGTTGGCAGGAGCTGGAACTAGAGACGGGAGCTCACTCCGTCATGCGGCACTTGGGTCTCAAACTGCTGAACTACCGACCTTCCACAGCCTGCAGTTCAGCGTCTTAACCACTTGAGCCACCGCAGATGCTTTACCAGTGAGCCACAGCCCCTCCCAAGGTAGAAGCAGGCTGTGGCATCCTCTCTTGTGGAAGGACTAATTTTCCCTTTAACTGTGCTCTTTGCATTATTAAACTTGGTAGATTCAGCTGCCACCAGGAATTTAAGGATTTCCAAACCTTCTCTCTGTTACTCTTTCTGGTAAAGTAACCCAGGGTCTAGGCTTTTCAGGGATCCATGTGGTCTTGAGGAAGGATTGAATTCAGTTCTGGGATAACTTAAACAAAAGATGTTTTATTGAACTAAGAACAAAATATGAGCTTGGTCATTCTGTAACTGTTTAGGATAAAGGGACTTGTAAATATGTTGTTCAAATGTATCTCTCACACAGCCTTTTTTCCTTTACTTTTGTTTGTTTGACACTCAGTTCCAATCAGGGCTTTTTTTGTAGAAAAAGCCCAGCAGGAAAAACCTTCTCTCTGTTCCTCTTTCTGGTAAAGTAACCCAGGGTCTAGGCTTTTCAGGGATCCATGTGGTCTTGTGGAAGGATTGAATTCAGTTCTGGGATAACTTAAACAAAAGATGATTTATTGAACTAAGAACAAAATATGAACTTGGTCATTCTGTAACTATTTAGGATAAAGAGACTCGTAAATATGTTGTTCAAATGTATCACACACACAGCCTTTTCCCCTTTACTTTTGTTTGTTTGACACTCAGTTCCAACCAGGGCTTTTTTTGTAGAAAAAGCCCAGCAGGAACTCATTAGCATAATAGGCCACACCCAACAGCAGGAACTAATTAGCATATTAGACCACACCCTGATAGCACATCTCATTAGCATATTAGGCCACACCCCCATGTTGCCAGAAGTGTGGTCATCCAGCCCCATTCACCTTTTGCTTCTTACTCTATTTACTTTGTTTATTGTCAAAACCCAGGGCTTTTTTTGTAGCAGGAACTTCTTTGCATGTTAGGCCACACACCCCTAATGTAGCCAATCCTAATGAGTTTCTGTCGTTGGGTGTGGCCTATTATGCTAATTAGTTCCTGGTGGGTGTGGCCAACGTGGGATCCAGCCGGAACTCCGTTCCTGTGCGTTCCTGCCCCAAAATAGCCCTGGTTCCAACATTAACTTTTTTCTCTTTCCTTTAGAGTCAGCCACTCAGGCGAAGGATGTATAGACTGCCCTCTTTGGGATCTCACACAGAACTATAATAACCCTGACTGACTGAACACTAACTGAACAATTCAAACTGAGTTTCATAACTGACACACTGACTAACTGACACTCACACAGATCCACTTTAGAAACTCCTCCCCTCTCTGTCATCCACCAATCACAGCACACTTATCTCCAAGGGTCGTTTCATAGAAAAAGAGCTAGGGGAACTCATTAGCATAACTCATTAGCATATGCCACACCCCCTGACATCACCGGAAGTGTGTCATGAGGCCACACCCCCTGAATGCGCTCGCCCGCTTCGGGAGAGGGGATCGATGTGTAATACAAGCCTCCTCTGAGACTTGATCACACCAATCTCAACTCTCTCTTGGGTCTTGATGCCTGCCAGTCATTCCCCCTGCCCGGGGGAAGCCGCATTGGACCAAAATACAGTCCAAACTGCTGTAAGGAATACCCGTCCACCCTGAGCACTTACAGGGTGCGTCAAATCGCCATTTTACCCTGACCGGAAGCAGGGGGCGGGGCTTCGTCATGTGCCCCGCCCCCCGCACCTCACCCGGGGGAACTGCGATTCCCCGCGATCCCCCCGAATCAACCCCTGCTTATCTCTCAATCATTCTACTCTGTTATCATCACACTTCAACCAAGCATTTAAAGGCACACACACACTCTTAAAACAAGGAATCGTTACACAGGCCATAAGGAATAGCAGATGGTTACAGGAAGACTTCTTCCTGTGGGGTGGCCTTTCAACATCTCCACAGCTACGAAAGATAAGACACCTACAACCCATCATGCCAATGTAGTATGTCAAAGACTTGGCAATCTTCCCCATTCAGTGTGTGTGTTTTTTGCAGTCCCAGAGCAAACACCAGGAAGTGTATCAAGCTCTTGGTGGGCCAACCAACCATGATGGGTCAGCTGGTTGAGTCATTAGCCGTGCAGGCCTGATCTATATGAACAGTGCATCTTGGCAACACAGAAGACAGGTCTGTAAAAGTGACATCTGCCCCAATATTTGTTAACCAAGACTGTTGACATGCTCGGTTTAATCAATGGGGTCATGATCCCTCAAGTGACAGCCAAAGCGTAGGAGCCCGACTGCATCCCAAGTTTGTCTCCCGCCGAGAGTTAATTATCTGAGACAATAAGCGACAGTGAGCCACGATAACAGATCCTTTGGTTAAAATTATGAAGAGATAATTACGGTCATTACCTGTGAACTCAGTTCTAACAACCTCTGGTGAGTGATTGCTCAACACGATAAGGGTGCATGCAAAGGATGGGTGATGGGGCTTCCATTCAGGATATCGCACGGTAAGCTTCCATCGCCATACAATAAATGCAAATTATTAACTCATCTGGGATTAAACAGGTCACTCTGCTTGATTTGTGACCTCCTCAAGGCTAGAATCGCTCTGAGCTGAACGGGAATCTCAGTGCGTGTCAAAAAATACCCCAGCTCATGCTGCAGATTAGATCCAGAAAAGGTAAGCAGGTGGGTGCCGTTCCCCTGTGCTTGCCCGGCTTTCTCAACCCTGACTCGAGTTTTAGGCACAGGTGCTTGAGAAAGTGTGATCAGCCCAAACAAACTTGAACTGGTAAGAAGTCACACATACACATACATACACCTTTATTGGCATAACCTGTGCTTGCGTGGCTTTCTCAACCCTGACTCGAGTTTTAGGCACAGGTGCTTGAGAAAGTGTGATCAGCCCAAACAAACTTGAACTGGTAAGAAGTCACGTACGTTATTTCCCGCTACTAAAAACCCAAGTAATTGTTCACAGTCTGGCCCGTTCTCTTAGATTAGCCCACCGGTATGGGGGAAATGTAAGAAATGTTCCCATTAAAAGGCATTAATCGCGATCAAAAGGTCACGCCAGGGCCCTGAAGACTTCTGACACCTTACAACCTTCTTCTGCATTTGGTACTAATGAGTAACCCTTGCTGGTGATTTCTGAGAAATTGAAGCTGTCAGGGAACCACACTGCGTCTCTCCTTCCGCCTCCAAAACCGAGTCAAAGGTAGCCGTGGGAAAAGCAGGCAGAGTTCTCTTCCCCTCGTTGTCTGTCATGCTAATGACCAATAAAGGTCATTCTCTACAACTGCCAGTTTAGCTACTTCATTAGCATCTGCTGCCACATCACTGCGAGCTTGACACCAAAATGAAATCTACACGAGCGTGGTTGAGTTTCTTAAAGAGGAAGAGTTAAGAGCTAAAGCAGAACAGACGGACTGATTCTACCTCCCCCTTCTTTCTCACGCAGTGCATTCCATAGTATCAGGAGAAGGCACCACCCTGTCCCTTGAGGTGGGCCAAAGAAACAAGAAAGATCAAAACCTCTCCCAAAGTACTAGAACTTGAGAGCATTCAGTGAAGCTGATGGGCAGTGGATTCCTTTCATATCCTTTGTCCAATAAAAGCTCTGCAACTCAATACCTTGAGCACAGTGTTCCCTCTAAGCAGTTAGTGTGAGCTAGCTCACAGTGTTTTAGCCTCTGGCTCACACATTTTTGTCTTCATTCAGGAAGGATGGCTCCAGAGTAAACTAATCTATGCAGCAGCCAAATCGCTCGCTCACAACTTTAATGCCAGTAGCTCACACAGTAGAATTTTTGCTCACAAGACTCCACAGCTTAGAGGGAGCATTGCTTGAGCAGTGTAACAATCTGAAATTTCAAGGGGGCAGCCGTATTGGTCTGAAGCAACAGAACAAGGTTTGACTCCAGTGACACCTTTAAGATTAACAAAACGAAACAAAAAACAAAAGCTTATGCCCAGAATTAAACTCTTTTTTGGGGGGGATTGCAGTGTGTGTGTGTGTGTGTGTGCACGTGCCCACACCTGGAAGCCATGGCGACCTCTGGCGACTCCTACTGGAGCATGGAGGATGTTCAGAGAAGTGGCTTGATGGTCTGCCTCTGCCTCCCAGTCCTGGTATTCCTTGGAGGTCTCCCATGCAAATACTTGCTGAGGTCGGTCCCGCTTAGCTTTCGAGACCTGATGAGATCGGGGTTGCCTGGGCTATCCAGGTCAGGGCACCCGGAATTAAACTTTGTTGGTCTTAAAGATGCCACCGGACTCAATTTTATACAGTCAGACATTGTGGAGTCAACCAACAAGGGAACAACATGGGAAGAAAAATCCACGGAAATCAAGACCAGATGGAAGATCTACCTAGACTGGATGATGAAAGAAAGAAGGAAGGACATTCAGTGGAAGTGGCCTGCCTCTGCCTCCCAGTCCTGGTATTCCTTGGAGGTCTCCCATGCAAATACTTGCTGGGGTCGGCCCCGCTTAGCTTTCGAGACCTGACGAGATCGGGCTTGCCTGGGCTATCCAGGTCAGGGCACCCGGAATTAAGCTTTGTTGGTCTTAAAGATGCCACCGGACTCAAACTTGAATCTGAAATTCCATTTATAACCTCTATTTATTTCCCAAAAGACAAACGGGATAACAAATTTTTGCTGGTCACACTTTCTCAAGCATCTGTGCCTAACACCAGAGTCAGGGTTGAGAAAGTAGGATTTTGATCTGAGAGTAGGATTAAAATCCTTGGGTTAAATGCTTGGATTAAAATCACTGAAATTCACCAGCCACAGTAGAATAAAATGGCATCTTAGATTAGAACACAGAGGACATTCCAACAAAATGCGAGAGACTGAATCTATTTTACCGAAGGAACAAGAGCAAATTCTATCAGCGTGGCGAAGCTACAAAAAGCAGCCTCTCATCACCACTGTTGAACGGGCATTCATTCTAGCAAGAGTGAAAGCCCTGAGTAGACCAGGTGAGGTCAGGTGATAAGCATAGGAGGGAAGAGAATCGGGGGAAGTATTCCAACAAACTGAAGAACAAGCTGATTGAGCACGAAAAATAGAACTACTGTACCTGCCTAATCCATTTTTAATTGTAATTGCTGATTCAGTGATCCCCGATTCCTTGATAGATTCACTGGTAAAACCAATAGCTGATACTTTCTTGTCCATGATCCTAAGCCATGGTGATTTCTAAGAATCCTCCTTCAATAAGGCCAGATAGCCGCTGATGCAGAAAAGTAACTTTAAGTGCAGATGAAATGCCAGTATCCATGCGCTAGCCTCCAATGGGACACCAACACAAAGACAAAGCAGATTACACAGTAAAAAGTGAAAGTTCTTTGTTGTTCTAGCTTCCAATGGGGGTTGACCAAATTCAGTATGCAAAGTCACATCAGCAACACAGGTATATTTAGCAGCTTTCTAAGGAAGCAAAGAAGTGGAAAGTCAATAGATTCCATGACTGCCTTAACTCTTATTGACACCCCTTATAAAATAGTAGGGATTACCTTCTGGTTAAAGACTTGAATAGTCCCTGGTACATATCTCCTTCCCCTGTTAGAAAGAAACTCAAAATACCTCCGGTACAGGGTTTGGTTTTGTTTGTCACACCTTTTCGATGGGGAGCCCAATTTAGATTAGACACAAGTAAAATTCCAAGATAATAACATTCCTTTTCTAATTCACACTCCCTCATGGGCCATCAGTATGTTTTAGGATTCCTTTTTTTTAAAAAAGTAAAAACCACTACCTTGGACTTCTGGCAGTTTATGGTCAAACCTTCTTTGCAACCGTAATCAGGAAAAAGCTTTAAGGATCTCAGAAAACCGATATGAGCGCAAGATAACAAGACTGCATCGTCTGCATACAGCAGAACAGGAATACTACGGTGTGCTAGAAGGGAGGATGACAGGACTGATCAAAATGGCTTGACAGATCATTGAAGTAGATTCAAGACAGACGAAAGGAAATACTTCTGTACACGGCGAGTGATTAAAAGGTAGAATTCACTGCCAGAGGCCACAGGCATAGACAGCTTTAAAAGGGTTGCCCTCACTGACAAACATGGCAACCAATGAGCAGCTTTTGCAAGATGTGCCCCTCCCCCAGACAGCCCAAATTATAATGATGGGCATTTATTAGCTCATGTCAAACTCGGAACCTCATTTGCCATGGGTTTTGTATGTTCCATCTTCATGGCCTGTAAACCACACCAGTTAGATTGTGAATTTGGACATTGCGGGGGGGGGGGACAGATGGTGAGGGCTGACAGAGCACGCTAGGTTTAGCTGGGCTGAGTAGATGGATTGATTGGATGGGTCACAGGGGGGACTTGTTTGACTCATGTATAATTCCAGAACTGGTGCCAACAGAGTTAGTTCTGACACAAGATGGTCTTAGCTTGATACATTTGCATCTCTCAATAAACAAATCATTGCAAAGAGAGTGCTGTTGGGAGCAAGTTCATTCAAGAGTCTGACAGTGTGAATACCACTCCCAGGAGGTGACATCAGGGGAAGTCTTCAGCCTCTCTGCCCTGTTGTCAGGCCTCCAGAGGAACTGGGCTGCTGTGTGAAACAGGATGCTGGACTAGATGGACCACTGGTCTGATCCAGCAGGGCTCTTCTTATATTCTTACAGTAATTAAGAACATAAGAACATAAAAGAAGTCAATGTTGGATCTGGCCAATGGCCCATCCAGTCCAACTCTCTGTCACACAGCGGCCAAAAATACCAGGTGCCATCAGGAGGTCCAGCAGTGGGCCCAGAACACTTGAAGCCCTCCCACTCTTGCCCCCCTCACCACAAAGAATACAGAGAATCACTTGCCCCAGACTGAGAGTTCCTACCTACGCCTTGTGGCTAAGAGCCACTGATGGACCTCTGCTCCATATGCTTATCCAATTCCCTCCCATGCTTGCAGCTGCCACCACCTCCTGTGGCAGTGAATTCCATGTGTTAATCACTCTTTGGGTGAAGAAGTACTTCTTTTTATCTGTTCTAACCCGACTGCTCAGCAATTTCATGGAGTGCCCATGAGTTATAAAACATTATAAAACATTGAAAGAAAGACAAAAAAAGCTGCATTCTATAGACCGTTTTTCTGGTGGCGGGAAGTGCAGTCCAGTGACAGCTGACTTATGGCGACCTTATAGGGCTTTCAAGGCACGAGACATTCAGAGGTACTTTGCCATTGCTTTCCCCTGTGTAGCAACCCTGGCCTTCCTTCCAGATAGCAACCAGGGCCGACCCTGCTTAGCTTCCAAGATCTGACAAGATGGGGCTTACCTGGACCATCCAGGTTAGGGTACCATCTTTCTACTCAGTTGCTTTTTTTGTGGCTGACTGACCTCGTGTCACCTCTGCTTGACATCCTCACCCCACCACCCCGCTCCAAGCTGACAAAAGCAGGATCTCGTAGCGTACTGTTTGTAAAGAATAATTTGTTGATGAAGCCAAGGGAAGATGACTTGACTTGACTAATTTCCCAGAGAAACCAATTTCCTGCTCCTGCATGCCCAGGAGGAACTAGAAAGAGCATATTTTAACATCAGAAACACAGGGATCAATAAATAATGGAATGGCAGAGACGCTATCATGCTTGCGACATAAATTTTGCATGCCCGTTACTCGTACAGCTAAATGCTAACAGATTCCGAGTGCCAGCCAATGCTGGGGACGGACGGGGACGGCGGCAGCTGCTTCAATGCCAGGGCTTTGCCTTTCCGTGATCCCTGTGGCTAGAGGGCCTGAAATGATGCAAATACAGCCATTCTTTGTTGTTTTGATTTGGTTGTCCCCCAATGACAGGCACTTCCTGAATCAGAAGTGAGGCTATTCCAGTCCTGGAGATCCGGACCCACCATTAGCCATTGGCGTTTACAAGTTAAAACACACTAAAATTTTAAAATACAACGGTGCATATGGCTGTGTGTAAAGCGCCGTCAAGTAAAAGCTAGCTTATGGCAAGCCCCCCATGGGGTTTTCAAGGCGACAGACAAAGAGAGGTGCTTGTGCCTGCCTCAACCTCAGATTCGTTGGTGGTCTCCCATCCGAGTGCTAACCAGAGCCGACCCTGCTTAGCTTCTGAGATCTCATAGCCAGGGGGGCACAGGCCAATCAAATTAATCCGGGGGAGAAGGCTGTGACACCTTGGGCTGGATAGTAACCAGGGCCAGCAAGTCAGGGGGGCTAACCCCAAGATGCCCCACTGTAGCTACGGGCCTGGGACCAGCCCAGGTCATAATTCTTGGGATACTGCCTTTTGGCCATTTGGATCAAAGAGACAGTCCACAAGACCCACAGATCTCCTCGCCCACTGTAGACAGTTTCGGTAGTTCGGACAAGACTTGCTTGCATCACCCAAAGAGTGATTAACACATGGAATTCACTGCCACAGGAGGTGGTGGCAGCTTCAAGAGGGAACTGGATAAACACATGGAGCAGAGGTCAATCAGTGGCTATTAGCCACAAGGTATAGATAGGAACTCTCGGTCTGGGGCAAGGGATGGTCTATATTCTTGGTGCTGGGGGGGGAGAACAGTGGGAGGGCTTCTAGTGTCCTGGCCCCACTGCTGGACCTCCTGATGGCCCCTGGTATTTTTGGCCACTGTGTGACACAGAGTGTTGGACTGGATGGGCCATTGGCCCGATCCAGCATTGGCTTCTCTTATGTTCTTAAGACACCTCCTCTAAAGGCATTGAGCAATTAACAGGTTCACGGCCCTAGCTGGGATTTTTCGTTTTGTTGGGCAATTTTTTTTTCTTGTGGGGCACCCGTTATGCTTATACTCAGGGCTCTTTTTGTAGAAAAAGCACAGCAGGAACCCATTAGCATAATAGGCCACACCCAACAGCAGAAACTCATTAGCATATTAGGCCACACCCCTGACAGCACAGCTCATTAGCACATTAGGCCGCACCCCCATGTTACCAGAAGTGTGGTCATCCAGCCACACCCACCTTTTGCTTCTTATTCTGTTGACCTTGTTTGTGGTCAAAACCCAGGGCCTTTTTTTGCAGCAGGAACTCCTTTGCATGTTAGGCCACACACCCCGAATGTAGCCAATCCTAATGCGTTTCTGCTGTTGGGTGTGGCCTATTATGCTAATGAGTTCCTGCTGGGCGTGGCCAACTCGGGAGCCAGCCAGAACTCCGTTCCTGTACGTTCCTGCCCCAAAATAGTCCTGCTTATACTTAAAAAGAATAAATAACTGGAGATTTTTGGAGGGGAGCCTGAGGAGCACGGGGTTTGGGGAAGGGAGGGACTTCAATGCGATAGAATGCCCTAGGGTCCGCCTGGAGATCAAGTGCAATGCCAGGGGATCTCCAGCCACCACCTGGAGTCCTTGGTGTTCTGCGATTAGAGAGTCAACACGGGATGTTTCCTTCAAGAGCTGATAAGTAGAAACTGATAAGAATTGTGATTGCTACACGCTCAGATAAGGCAATTCTTGTGAAGGGGGATTTTTTTAAATATTGCGCAGTATCCATTGCACGTGAGTAGGGTTGCCAGCCATGTTCCCTCTAAGCTGAGTTAGTGTGAGCTAGCTCACAGTTCTTTAGCCTCCGGCTCACACATTTTTTGTCTTCGCCCGGGGAGGAGGGCTCCAGAGCAAACTACTTTATGCAGCAGCCAAATCACTCTCTCACAACTTGAATGCTGGTCGCTCACAAAGGAGAATTTTTGCTCACTCCACAGCTTAGATGGAGCATTGGTTGCCAGCCTCCAGGTGGGGCCTGGGGATCTCCCCCTTTTACAACAGCTCTCCAGCTGAGAGAGATCAGCTCCCCTGGAGAAAATGGCTGCTTTGAAGGGCGGACTCTAGGGCATAGGGTCCTGGATCATGCTGAGGCCCCTCCCCTCCCCAAACCCCGCCCTCTCCTGGCTCCACCCCCCAAAGTCTCCAGATATTTCCCAACCTGGACCTAGCAACCAATGCTCCCTCTAAGCTGTGGAGTACTGTGAGCAAAAAATCTACTTTCTGAGCTACTGGCATTAAAGTTGTGAGCAGGTGATTTGGCTATTGCATACATTAGTTTGCTCGGGAGCCATCCTTCCTGAGCTAAGACAAAAATGCGTGGGCCAGAGGCTAAAAAACTGTGAGCTAGCTCACACTAACTAAGCTTAGAGGGAACACTGCTGGCAACGCTATGTGTGAGCGACAACAGAAGAGGATTTCCTACAGAATCACTACAGTCAATGATTTTGCACACCTATCTTTATTGACTCTTCGTTATATTTGTCACAGATGTTGTGTTTGGATCTCCAACACCTGGAGACTGGAAACCCCAAGAGAGAGACTGGCTTCCCCCGCCATCACCAACCCCCCCTCCCCCCCATCCATGGAAAGTTTTGGCAGAGAGATAGAGAGATTGGCTTCCCCACCACCATTATCATACCCTCCTCTCTCTCTCTCTGTCTCTCTCTCTCTCTCTCTGTCTCTCTCTCTCTCTCTCTCTGTCTCTCTCTCTCTCTCTCTGTCTCTGTCTCTCTCTCTCT
>NW_015172644.1:150847-154044 GCF_001447785.1 Gekko japonicus | reverse complement strand
GAGGAGGAGGAGGAGGAGGAGGAGGAGATTGGATTTATACCCTGCCCTTCACTACCCAAAGGAGTCTCAGAGCGGCTTACAAACTCCTTTCCCTTCCCCTCCCCACAACAGACACCCTGTGAGGTAGGTGGGGCTGAGAGAGCTCTTGACAGAAACTGCTCTTTTTCAAGAACAGCTCTTATCAGAACTACGGCTTGCCCAAGGTCATCCAGCAGCTGCAAGTGGAGGAGTGGGAAATCAAACCCGGTTCTCCCAGATTAGAGTCTGCACACTTAACCACTATACCAAACTGGCAATCAGGTGGTGGGGCAGGGCTTGCGGGTGGTGGGGCCAAATGCCCCACCATGGTTACGGGCCTGAATGGGTCTCTCTTCTCATAACAAAGACTTGACCCCATTTTTATAAGGCTCTGTTTTAGCCTCTAGGCAGGGCCAGCCATCCAGCAGTAGAGCATGAAGACATTGTATTCTTGACTTTTAGGGGTATAATCCTGATATGTACCTAAATGCCGGCAAGTCACCCACTGACATATAGTGATCCCCAGCAAGGGGCTTCCAGGGCAAGTGAGAAGCAGAGGAGGTTTCCCTTTGCCTTCCTCTGCAGAGTCTTTCTCGATGGTCTCCTAAGAATATAAGAAGAGCCCTGCTGGATCAGACCAGTGGCCCATCTTGTCCAGCATCCTGTCTCACACAGCGGCCAACCAGTTGCCCTTGAGGGCCAAACAAACTGATCAGAGAGGCCCTGATGCTGCCTCCTGGCACTGGTATTCAGAGGTTTACTGCCTCTGAACATGGGAGTTCACATGGAATTAATGTTCCCTCTAAGCTGAGTTAGTGTGAGCCGGCTCACACTAACTCAGCTTAGAGGGAACATTGCATGAAATTCTCCCATCCAAGTACAGACCCTGGGTAGTTACCAAGATCTGACAAGATCGGGCTCTACTGTGCCACCTTCCCTCCCTTGAACTTCCATGGTAGATAATATATCCAGAAGAGAGTCTTCCAAATCTGGCATGACCAGCACTGGGTGGGGGGTGGGGGTGGAGTTCTGCAGTACCCCCTTTAAGCTACTATGCCCCTGGACCTTCCATCTCCTGCTGTCATTCTTGACTGTGGCCCAGCCTTTGTTTTTTCTTGGCAGTACAACAGGAGCTGCGGTGGCTCAAGTGGTTAAGACGCTGAACTGCAGGCTGTGAAGCACTGGGGGGTGGGGAGGTACAAGGCCTGGCCTCAGTTCTGCAGTACCCCCTTTAAGCCACTATGCCCCTGGACCTTCCATCTCCAGCTGTCATTCCTACGCATGGTTACTCTTGACTGTGGCCCAGCCTTTGTTTTTGCTTGGTAGTACAATTAAACAGGGGGTGGGGAAAGGCAAGAAGCCGTGGGCACTCCATGAAATTGCTGAGCGGTTGGGTTAGAACCGATAAAAGGAAATCCTTCTTCACCCAAAGAGTGATGAACACACGGAATTCACTGCCACAGGAGATGGTGGCGGCTACAAGCAGGTGGCGGCTACAAGAGGGAATTGGGTAAACATCTGGAGCAGAGGTCCATCAGTGGCTATTAGCCACAAGGTATAGATAAGAACTCTCAGGCTGGGGCAAGTGATTGTATTCTTGGTGCTGGGTGGGGGGCAAGAGTGGGAGGGCTTCTAGTGTCCTGGCCCCACTGCTGGACCTCCTGATGGCACCTGGTATTTGTGGCCACTGTGTGGCACACAGTGTTGGACTGGATGGGCCATTGGCATGATCCAACACTGGCTTCTCCTATGTTCTTATAGATGGAACTCGCGGCTTGAGGCAAGTGGTGCTCTGTGTTCTTGGTGTTTGGGGGGGGGCAACAGTGGGAGGGCTTCTAGTGTCCTGGCCCCACTGCTGGACCTCCTGATGGCACCTGGTATTTTTGGCCACTGTGTGACAGAGTGTTGGACTGGATGGGCCAGTGGCCTGATCCAGCATTGGCTTCTCTTATGTTCTCTTATGTTCTTATGAATGGGGGAAGCATCCTAACACAAGCAGAATTGCAATTCAGTATTAGCTCAAAATCAGCTTCATTAAATTTTGCACATTCTGAAAGTTTCCCCCACCACCACCTGCTGTGATGGCAACCTATCGTGGCCCCTTGGCCAGCTTGATCCAGGGGATTGGACTGTAATCCGCTTAGCCTGACAACCTCTCTGCGTGACTGAAACTTGCCCTTTCAGCAGAAACAGATCCATACTGGGAGAAGAGGAGTCACGTTTGCAGGGCATTTTTCCATTTCCATAACCAGGATGGATTTGGAATCTGCAAGGTACGAAGAGCCAAAATGCCACACTGGTCTTGGTATGCTAATGCTCTGTAATCCATGCACAGCCTCAGCCGTTTTTCCACACAACATTTCAAAAAATCTAGAGGGGTACAGTGGTGAAATCTTTGCTGGGAACCTATGAACACAGCTCCCCAAGTTTTAAGTGCATGTGGATGCCCAGAGGCCAGATGCTGTGAGGCAAACAGCAGAGAAAGGCCTCCATACATCCAGCAAGCTTCTGTTATCAACAGAATGCTAGGTTACGCAGACCTTTGGTGTGATCTAGCAAGGTCGGTCTTGCATTCTTATGAAGTACACATTTCATGCCCAGTCTCCCTGCCAACCTAGCAGTTCGAAAGCAAGAAATTGCAAGTAGATAAATAGGGACCACTTCGGTGGGAAGGTAACAGCGTTCCGTGCACCTTGGTATTTAGTCATGCCGGCCACATGACCACGGAAACGTCTTTGAACAGCGCTGGCTCTTCGGCTTTGAAACGGAGATGAGCACCGCAACCCTAGAGTCGGATTCGACTGGCTTTCGAGCAAGGGAACCTTTACCTTTACTCCCTGCCATAAATATATCCTAATTCTTTAACTATTGGTAAATCTCACTTTACGATGCGCTCTATTCCACACCCACTCCGCCAGTCTAGTTGTCATGCCTTATGCATGCTCAGCCACCCGCATATATTCCATGTTTGATTTCAAAATAAATTATTTGGGGATTCTGATTGTATCTGCTTATCCTTATAGCCGCTGAAACTTGGTGAGAAGATGAGAATCCCCACTTTGCTACTTGATTTGTTGGAAGCTTAGAGAAAGGAGACGGGTGTGAATCAAGTCTGGTGCAGAGAAGGAAGGAAGGAAGGAAGGAAGGAAGGAAGGAAGGAAGGAAGGAAGGAAGGAAAG
>NW_015172644.1:145122-150815 GCF_001447785.1 Gekko japonicus | reverse complement strand
AGGAAGGAAGGAAGGAAGGAAGGAAGGAAGGAAGGAAGGAAGGAAGGAAGGAAGGAAGGTTTAGCAGTGTGTGAATTAACTGATCACTGATTATTGACAAATTGTAGAATTTGAATGTTAACTCTACATTTTAGACATCCCTAAAATATTGTATGTTTCAATACGTTATTTAATTGGCAAAAAGATTAAAGTGAAGCTAGTTAATCAGCTTTATTTGATTGCGAGCTCCATTCAATCCATTTCCCTAACAATAGCTTGTGTTTAGGGGGAAACTATCAAAGCAGAGTTGCTTGGATTTAAATCGTATTTCAGTGAAGAGGACTCTCTCTCTCTCTCAAATAAACAGGGTGAGACTTGGCTGTTTGAGTCCCAAATGTCACTCATCACATCATCATATATGCAAACAGCCTTTAAGAACTATTTGCTATTTTTTTTCTTTTAAAATGTCCCACCACGACCCAGAGCAGAGATGGGTCACAGTGCCATCCTAAGCAGAGCGACAACCTTCTAATGGGCTTGGGAGAGGGCCACTTGTTTAGGATAGTTTCAGAAGGGAATTTGCAGTAGAACATCTGCCTTCGAGTCAAGGAGCCCCTTAGAGACCAATGAAGGAAGCGCACTGACTCTTGAAAACTTATATTCCGAAAATCTTGTGGGTATCTAAGGGGCTACTGGACTCTAAGCTAGATGTCCAGCTTAGGATGGAATGATCAGAGAACTATGCCTGGCCCGTGTCTCTGATGATGATGATCAGATATTTCCACTCTACTCACATAGCGAGGCTGATTCACACTATCACTCACACTAGCAAAACCACCAATGTATTTCAAATTCACGCATGTGAAATGTTTACTTCTCACCTCGCCTCAAACGGGCCCAAGGCAAATCACACGGTTTGTGTGGCCTTTGGACAGAACACTTCTAGTCCCCCAGTATTTACTGGTGTGGAATTGTGGCCAATTAGCCATCTTTTCCCCCCCTGAATTGTAAACACACACTTAGATCACAAGTCTGCAACCTGTGATTCAGACAGAAGTGTAACACCATTTTTAGCCATGTATTGTAGTTCTTGCCAAAAGCAAACAGACCAACAGTCCAATGTTCCCTCTAAGCTGTGGAGTCCTGAGAGCAAAAATTCTACTTTGTGAGCTACTGGGCATTAAAGTCGTGAGTGAGCAATCTGGCTACTGCATAAGTTAGTTGGCTCTGGAGCCATCCTTCCTGAGACAAAAATGTGTGTGCTGGAGGCCAAAAAACTGCGAGCTAGCTCACACTAACTCAGCTTAGAGGGAACACTGCAACAGACCCCTTGGCCTATGAACTAGCCCCTCCCAATCAGGGCCGGCTCACTCACTAGGCGAACTAGGCACTCGCCTAGAGCGCGCCGGCCCTTAGGGGCAACAAACTGGCACACACACACACACTCCTGGTTCAGCTGCAAACACTACTGAGTTTTAAACATGTTATGATCTTTCTGATGATACAAACACCAATTCCACCAAAGAACTTAGCCCTCTGGGCACAGAAGGGTCACTCAGCTGAGTCAAAGAGGAATCTAAGTAGGGGGGCTATTACATAAGGACACTCAAGTTGCAACTGACTTATGGCAACCCCAGCAAGGAACTGTCAAGGCAAGTGAGAAGCAGAGGTTGTTTGTGAGTGCCTTTCTTTGTAGAGTCTTCCTTGGTGGAAGCCAGATGTGCAAAGCAGGCAAAGTCACAAAAGCAAAAGTGAGTGTTAAGAGCATGGGTGCCAGGGGAATGGGAGGTCCGGGGTACAGATCCAATTAACAGGTCCAAGCCATGCTGGGCGCACCGGGAGGGGGCACCAGAAGGGATCCTCGCCTAGGGTGCAAAATAAGCTGGGGCCGGCCCTGCTCCCAATCTCCTTTGCATCTGTCTGAAGTTACAAGAAGTCTGCAGTCTGAAGTGAAAGGTGATGTCAAATTGGCACACACACCCCTTTTTACCCAGTCCAACCAGAAGAGGGAGACATAACGCACAGCGCCACACCAGGTAGCAGAAAGGGACACATCCCAGTTTGGGGAGGCCTTTTCATTGGAGGAGGAAAGGAAGGCGACATACCTGCTCTCGCTGCACTCCTTCTTCTCCCTCACACTGAGCCACTTGCGCAGCAAGAAGCGCTTGCGCCGCGGGGAGGCGCTGGGCGTGGAGCAGTTTGACCAAGGGGTATCCTCGTCGCTCGAAGGGGTGATCTCGATGGAGGGGAGCTGCAGGAACTCCTTGTTGGAGGAGGAGGCGGTTTCAAGGCTGGGTCCCTGGATGTGCTTCGTCCGCCTCATCTTGAACCGCCTTCGGCGCAGGGTCGGGGTGGACGAACTGGACCAGGCACGGCCGCCCTCCGCCTCCTGCTGTTCCGGGACTTGCAGCGCTGGGAGCTGAAGGGTCTCTGTCATATTGGCAGCGGGCATCGGGTCCTCTATCACTCCTCCTCCCCTTCCGACACTCTCTCTTTCTCCCCCACCCACCCACCCACCCACCCCTGTGACCTTAAGTCAAACCACACTGAAGATCTACAATCTGGCCGTCTCCCTCTTTGCCCGGCTTGGCAAGTTCCCTCCCTTGGGAGCAGGAAATCTCATGTTCCTCAGGTGGTTTCATTTAACAAGGAAGAGCCACCAAGGCCAGGCCCTTGACTTTTCCACCCCTTTCCGTCAAACTCCAGGGAGCAACTTTCTCTCTCCTGCCTGGCTTCTTGACAGCAGCCAGCCAGCTTAGCTTAGCACCAGGGACAAAGCCCGGCCGGCTGCAACCGGCTCCCTTCTTCTTGGCTTGACTTCCAGCCGTTTTTCTCTCGCCTCTTTGCTTAGTGGATGGAGGACTCCCCCGTGGCTCTCTTGGAAATCTCTCCGCTGGGCGCGCTCCGGAGGGACCGAGTGGGAGCCGGTGAAGAGCTGCGAGGAGGTCAGAGAGAAAAGAAAGAGAAAGAGAGGTAGAGAAGAGGGGGAGAGAAGAGAGAGAGAGAGTGCAAGGGAGGGGA
Source organism: Gekko japonicus (assembly GCF_001447785.1). Taxonomy (NCBI): domain Eukaryota; kingdom Metazoa; phylum Chordata; class Lepidosauria; order Squamata; family Gekkonidae; genus Gekko; species Gekko japonicus. The sequence goes on along the minus strand of NW_015172644.1, from coordinate 147,815 downwards.
GGAAGGAAGCAATGACATACGGTAAAACTGGCAAAAGGAGGAAAGGGGGGGGAGTTGTTATTTTTTTTCTTTTCTTCCCCTGTAGTTGATAAGCTCAGGCAGCTGCTGCAGCGGGTGTCACCATACTCTTAATCCCGGGGGACAAGGTCTCTCTATTACGAAATGTGTTTCTGCTCCAATCAGCCAAATGAAAGGCAGCAAGGGGAGGATGAAAACAAACAGCTTGTGCACGAGGATAGGCTGGAGTCCCTCTCCGTCTCAGCCTTTCCAGGGAGACGTCCCACCCTGGCCAGAGAAGGGGCAGCCGGTGACCCAGACTGCAGGCCCCGCCAGCAGGTGCTAGTTTTGGGCAGCCCCGTAGCTAGGGAATTCTTTGGGAGGGGGCCTTGGGGGGGCCCGCCAGCTAATTAAATGGAAGTACAGTGCGGGCGGTAAGTTGGAGCACTTTGGGGGCAGCCCTGGAGGGAGGGGGCCCCAGAAGAAACACAAGGGGGCCAGGCCCCGTGGGCCCCATGTTAGCTACGGGCCTGGTTTTGGGGTTGTGTGCCTTATAGTCACAGAAGGCGGGAGAGGGCAGGATGGCGAGAGGGCTCCAAAGAGGCACGGCCTTTAAGGAAAAGACCTTCGGGGCGGCCAGGAGATTTAAACCGGAGTGAAAGCTGAAGAACAAAGTGTTATGTACGTGGACCGCCGCCAGGACAAAGTCTGAGTCCGGTGGCACCTTTGAGACCAACGGACGTTTTATTCGAGGTATACGCTTTCATGTGGAGGCCCCTTTCGTCAGATGCCTTTTGCCTGCATGCACACGAAAGCTCATACACAGAATGAAACTTTGTTGGTCTCAAAGGTGCCGCCGGACCTTTGCTCTGCAGCTTCAGACCAACAAGGCTGCCCACCTCATTCTGCAGGCTGAAGAGAATTTATCGTTCCCTGCTCCAACAAAGGAACATCAAGGGATGCTAAAGGACTGGTGGCGAATTTCCCAGGGTGTGGGTGTGTGTGTGGGTGTTTCCAGGGGTTGATTGGGATGTTAAAACAGTGCAACAGTGGAATCAGCTGCACCTCGGGAGGTGGTGAGCTCCCCCTCCCTGGCAGTCTTTAAGCAGTGGCTGGACAAACCCTTGTCAGGGGTGCTCTAGGCCAGTGGTGGCGAACCTATGGCATGCGTGCTGCCAGAGGCGGCACTCAGAGCCCTCTCACTGGGCACGCGTGCCATCGCCCCAGCCAGGCCCAGACCGTCATTAAAGTGTGGAATTCTCTGCCAGTAATTTTAAGTAAATGAAAGCATTTGGGATTGCTTTCCTTACTTTTTTTGGATCATCTTAAGTTAATGTATAACTTGTTTTTTCTAAAGTAAAACCTCAGTATTCAGGTTAAATTACCATGTTGGCACTTTGTGATAAATAAGTGGGTTTTGGGTCGCAGTTTTGCCTAAAAGAACATTTCTGGCAGCTGTGGCGGTTCAGGCCCGAGCAAAACACCTGAAGGATCTGGAGGAAAGCTGAACAGGTTTTTATGAGCAAGGCCTCTCCTATCCCTACCAGAGAACTTTTAACTGAGAAGTATACCATGAGGGGGGAGAGAGAGAATTGCGGTCTGCTTCCAAAATGACATGTTTTGTTGAGAGAGAGAGACTCAGGCTGAGAAAGACTCACAGGATACATACAAAAGGCACTGCGGTAGGCCGGACAGGACAGCAAGGGCCGGCACGGCAAAGTGGAGACTCAAAGTATCGCAAGCAACGTTCAAAGTGACACACCTTCGGGTTCGGGTGGGGGAAAAGCAGGGCTATTTTTGGGCAGGAACGCACAGGAACGGAGTTCCGGCTGGCTCCCAAGTTGGCCATGCCTAGCAGGAACTCATTAGCATAATAGGCCACACCCAACAGCAGGAACTCATTAGGATTGGCTACATTAGGGGTGTGTGGCCTAACATGCAAAGGAGTTCCTGCTACAAAAAAAGCCCTGGGTTTGGACAACAAACAAGGTCAACAGAATAACAAGCAAAAGGTGGGTGTGGCTGGATGACCACACTTCTGGTAACATGGGGGTGCGGCCTAATGTGCTAATGAGCTGTGCTGTCAGGGGTGTGGCCCAATATGCGAATGAGTTCCTGTTGTTGGGTGTGGCCTATTATGCTAATGAGTTCCTGCTGGGCTTTTTCTACAAAAAGAGCCCTGAATGTATATGGTTTGTCCACAAAGGATTAGTGATGTCAAGGTGTCCCGTGTGTCCCAATATGCTAATGAGTTCCTGTTGTTGGGTGTGGCCTATTATGCTAATGAGTTCCTGCTGGGCTTTTTCTACAAAAAGAGCCCTGGAAAAGAAACAGAAATCCTGCCCTCAGAAGCTCAGTCAATGATGTGCTAAGACACACGGCCAGATCCATCACCTGATCGTCGTTGCGCTCTCAGTGCCGGGTAATGCCACCGGGAAGAGTTTGCAGACGTTGTGGGAGGAGCAGATCTTTCCCCGCTTTCTCCTTCTCAAAGCAACCTGTCATCGCTCCCAAAAACTCCCGTCTGAGGATCAGGGAAAGGCTTGCAAGACAAATGAGGTACAGGATGATGGGATGCAGCAATGACGGGGGACCAGACTGAATCGCCTCTCCTTCCTTCTCTCTCTTGTTGTTGCTGCAGCCTCGCCCCCCCCCCCCGCAATCTGGGGGCTTACTTTGCCCAAGAGGCTCTCCCC
>NW_015172644.1:139734-145039 GCF_001447785.1 Gekko japonicus | reverse complement strand
GAGCTGCTCTGCCAACACCCCCTATGACAGGGGTGTCAAACTCATTCGTTATGAGGGCCGGATCTGACATAAATGAGACCTCGTCAGGATGGGCCACGCCAGTGTTCCCTCTAAGCTGAGTTAGTGTGAGCTGGCTCACAGTTTTTTAGCCTCCAGCTCACACATTTTTGTCTTCACTCAGGAAGGATGGCTCCAGAGCAAACTGATTTATGCAGTAACCAAATCGCTCGCTCACAACTTTAATGCCAGTAGCTTACAAAGTAGAATTTTTGCTCACAAGACTCCACAGCTTAGAGGGAACATTGGGCCACGCGTGTCATAAAATGTAATGCCAGGTAGCGGAGATATAAACTTCATAAAGGACACAAACACAAAGGGCTTTTTTTTAACTTAAAATAAAAACATGCTTAAAACATCAGCACTCTTGCAATATTTTGTTTATTTAACAGTGTCCGATAACGGACACCTCCTGCTCTGAATTACTGCATCAAAATGTCTGTGCTGCTGCAGTCTTGAGTATGCTGTTCAGGTGTGTATCTCTAAGCTGCAAACCTACGATGACGCAGCAGCAGCAGAACTGGAAGTAGAAGCAGAAGACGGTCAGTGCTGCTGTGGGCCTGATAGAAGCCCTCCGGGGGCCTCATCCGGCCCCCGGGCCGCATATTTGACACCCCTGCCCTATGAACTCTTCCAGTGGACCCAGCCCAGCGATCTCCTCCAACAGAAGGGTCGTCACGAATACACTGTTAGGTTTTGAACCTTTATCAGGTCAACGTATTGTCTTCGCTCTCGGTTTTATGGTACTGTCTGCATAAGATTTATGGCCATTCTGTGGCCATTCTCTGCAGTCAGTATGGCATTGGCCCCGGAGTATTTGAATGTGGTTTTGAGCCGTGTCTTTTTCCGTTCCAGTGTGGGTTTGGTAAAACAACTGAGCGAATGCTAGATGCGGAGGGGGCCTTTGTGTGTGTGTGTGTGTGTGTGTGTGTGTGTGTGTGAAGTGCCCCGAGGCCCGACCTGGGTAGGCCAGGCTAGCCCATGTTTGTCAGATCTTGGAGCGGGGGGGGGGGGAGGGAGGGTCAGCTCCAGTGTTCCCTCTAAGCTAAGTCAGTGTGAGCTGGCTCACAGTTTTTTCAGCCTCCAGCTCACACATTTTTGCCTTAGCTCAGGAAGGATAGTTCCAGGGCAAACTAATTTATGCAGCAGCCAAATTGCTTGCTCACAACCTTAATGGCAGTAGCTCCCAAAGTAGAACATTTGCTCACAAGATTCCACAGCTTAGAGGGAGCATTGGATATGACCTCCTGTTTTGTACCAAAAGAGAAACTGGAGGTGGCTTTGGCATTCTAAGCACTTGCTGAGAGACGAGTTACTGTCATGGTTACGATGGTGCAGCAGGTAAAAATGGGAATGAAGAAGAAGGAGGAGAAGAAGAAGAGATTGGATTTATACGCTGCCCTTCACTCAGAGTCTCAGAGCAGCTTACGAACTCCTTTCCCTTCCCCTCCCCACAACAGACAGCCTGTGAGGTAGGTGGGGCTGAGAGAGCTCTTTCCAGAACTGTCCTTGGGAGAACAGCTCTGACAGAACTACGGCTTGCCCACGGTCATCCAGCAGCTCCAAGTGGAGGAGTGGGGAATCAAACCCGGTTCTCGCAGATTAGAGTCCACACACTTAACCACACACACTTAACCACACACTTAACACACTTAACCACTACACCAAACTGGCTATCTTTCCTCTCTCTGGAGGAAAAAGTACTGTATGAAAATTAGTGACTAACGCAGTATTTTTTTCCCCAGCATGGATGAAGTTTTGTACTGTGGTACTCATACTGATGCTACAGGTGGTGAGGTTACTTTTTTTACTAATTTGTTTAATAAATGTATGTGCTGTGCCCTCTGTTAAAAATTCTTAAAGTGGTAAGATATAGCTTTAAAACTGGACAATAAAAGATTCAATAAAAACGTAATAAAAGAGCAACACTAGATTTAAAAAAAGACGTCACAGAGTCTAATAACAATGACACAAAACAATTGTCTAAAGCAGCATAGGCTAACTAATTTTCTGAATAGACTACCCCACAGGAGAAGCTTAAAACAGACCACGTAGCAAAATACAAAACACTGGAGCAGGCAGTCAGAACTTAAGTTGACACACAAAATCACTAGATTGCAGATCAAGAGGGGAGATACAGGTAAGGCATTCCATAGCAGCAGGGGTCATTTGGGGGGGGGGAACGCGGGGGGACGCCATCCCCCCGGGTGAGGTGCGGGAGGGCGGGGCCTGGAGCTCCCTGCTGGTGCCCGCTGGAGGTCGCCGCCGGCTGTGGGGAGGACACACTTCCGGTAATGTCAGGGGGTGTGGCATATGCTAATGAATTATGCTAATGAGTCCCCCTAGCTCTTTTTCTATGAAATGACCCCTGCATAGCAGAGATGCTACAACACTCAAGGTCCTGTCCTTATTTAATCTCAGAAGGCAGCAGTCCCTGGACCGGGGCCCTGAGGAAGATAACTGACAGGTAGGGCCATATAAGAGGAGGTGGTACTTCAGATACCCTCACCCAATCATTTATGGTTTTCCAGGAAAGACCTGAGCCCGAAAACCAATTGGCAGCCAGCGGAGCTCCTTAATCAGTGGCAAAAGATATCCCCCGTGGTTGGTACCCCAGAGGAACCTCGCTGTTGTGTTCTGGACTAATTTGAAGATTCTGAACTGTCTTCAAAGGCAACACTGCATACAGCTCCTTGAAGCTACTCGGAAAGCGATCCTTCTTTTCAAGGAGACGGCAAATCAGCCAAAGCTGACCAAAGGAGCCATGCAATGCAGAAGCGATTTTAATATCCACTTGCAAACGTGAACAGATTAGCACTTCCATTGTGTGAACCTGATCCTTTAGGAGGAATGCAACTTTGCCCAGAGTTGCCTAAATTCCTACTTAATGATTAGCACTGTTACCTATCAACAGCACCTCAGTCCTATCCAGATTACACCCTTATACAATCATAGAATCATAGAATGTTAGAGTTGGAAGGGACCTTGAAGGTCATCTAGTCCAACCCTCTGCACTCTGCAGGAGTATACTGAAAGATAGCCCTACATACCTACAACATACCCGAAAGATGGTCGTCCAGCCTCCGCTTGAAAACGTCCAGCAAAGGAGCATCCACCACCTCCCGAGGCAGACTGTTCCACTGCTCAACCACTCTTACAGTTAGGAAGTTTCTCCTGATATTTAGCCGGTAACGACTCCCTTGTAATTTCCACCCATTAGATCTAGTCTTGCAATCTTAAAGTGGCAAGAGAGAATAGATCTGCTCCATCTTCTACATGACAGCCCTTCAAATACTTGAAGACTGCAATCATGTGCCCCCTAAACCTTTTCTTTCCCAGGTTAAACATACCCAGCTCTTTCAGCCTTTCCTCATAAGACTTGGATTCCAACCCTCTCACCATCCTGGCTGCCCTCTTCTGGACACGCTCGAGCTTGTCAACATCTTTCCTAAAATTTGGTGCCCCAAACTGGACACACTACTCCAGGTGAAGCCTAACCACAGCAGAACAGAGCGGGACTACCACCACCCGTGATCTGGACACAATGCTTCTGTTAATGCATCCTAAGCTTTTTTTGCAGTCATATCGCACTGCAGGCTCATGTTTAGCTTGTGATCAACCAGAACCCCTAGATCCCTTTCACATGTGCTGCTGCCAAGCCAAGTCCCTCCCATTCTATATCTATGCCTTTGATTTTTTGTACCTAAGTGTAGGACTTTGCATTTATCTCTATTGAAATTCATTTTATTTGTCTCAGCCCACTGTTTCAGCCTATCTAGATCATTTTGAATCCTGACTGTCTTCTTCAGAATTAGCAATCCCACCTAATTTTGTGTCATCTGCAAATCTGATAAGCATCCCCTCTATGTCTTCCTCCAAGTCATTTATAAAAACATTGAACAACACCGGGCCTAGGATCAAGCCCTGCGGCACTCCACTCTGAGACTTCCCTCCACGTAGACGCAGAGCCATTTACGAGCACTCGTTGGGTACGATTTTTCAACCAACCAAGAATCCATCCAACAGTTGCACCATCCAGCCCACACTTAACCAGCTTATCCTCATTATCCAGATGCTTGTTCCAGACACCCACTGTGTCACCTGAACCTGTTGGAAAGGTGAAGTCAGGTTGCCTGACGCCAGAATACTGATAGCACGTTGCTCCAAACCCCTCTCCCAATGGTTTCCTGGAGACATTGGAAGGCACTGGGAACCTTCAGAACACCACAACACAAAGGCAATGGGGTTGAGGAGAAGTCCCCCTGGACTTCCTTCTAGAACCAGTCTGCCAGATAGGAATGAAACTATTATAGGGCAAGAGACACTGATACCAGCTTCGTCAATAGCCCAGGCGGACAATGTAGGCAACGGTATCAAAAGGTGCTGAGAGGCCCCAGGGATCGCACTGTTCCTCTCCCTCTTCCAGCAAAGATAGCCGGCCAATCAAAGCAATCTCAGGCTGCGATCATACGCACAATTAGACCTGACATAGGCGCGAATTCCGGGTGGATTTAAAGGGCGTGATCAGACAACAACATCTGGGAAGCGCCCTGGAGCTGTCGGCAACCCGTTCTGCTCCGCTGCAGAAGTGAAGTTAAAAGACACTGGGGGAAATCCGGTAGTAAACGGGTTGCGATGGGCCTCTGATGGACATTCCCCTGTCTGATTGCTCCAGCATGCTCTCATGGTGTCGGGGTGGTCTGATCAGGCCCAACCCACCGGTGGGGGAGGTGTTAGCCGGCGAAGGGAATGTCCAGCTCTTAAGATCAGAAGCCTAGAAAGATCTCTTCGGAATAAAGAAGCCTGTAATGGGCCGTTCCGGCCAGGCGGTGGCAGTGCGGCGTTGCGACTCGAAGCAGACCTGGAGAAAGCTGACGTCATCAAGCCAAGCCAAGTGGGAAAATGCCATCTGGAACATGTCTAGTCTACAGCTGAACAAAATCCCCATCAGCTGTGAACACGTGCGATTTAAAGATTTATATATGTTGTCCTCCCTTACCCCCATGAATCACTGTTAGTCCCTTGTGAAATGTATAACTGTAAATCGCTCAGAGCCAGCAGCTCTGCAGGATTGAGCGATTAATAAATTGAAAGATGATGATGATGATACCCAGCTCTGTGCCACAGGAAGCAGGGAACACTAACAGGGGTCTGTGTTTGTCCCCCAGGCTTTGAGAAGGAAGATGAGAAGAACCAGAGACCAGAAAAGGCTGCTCCTGAGCAGGAAGGTCAGTCCCCACCCACCCAC
>NW_015172644.1:138386-139262 GCF_001447785.1 Gekko japonicus | reverse complement strand
CACCCCTGCCTGCCTGGGGCCAGGGAGGGCCTTCGCGGGGCTTCCTTGCACTCCCGTTGGCCTTGCAGGTCCACCGCCGGGCCCCTCATGGGACTCAGCAGTGGAGCTGCAAGGCCGGCGGCGGCGGCCGGGACCGTTGGGGGTGGGGTGTGTGGCCTATGACACACTTCTGGTGAAGTCAGGGGGTGTGGCCTTATGACACACTTCCAGTGATGTCAGGGGCGTGGCATATGCTAATGAGTTATGCTAATGAGTTCCCCCAGCTCTTTTTCTACGAAACGACCCCTGCCAAAAAGCTTGAAGTTGCCTTATTATCCACTTGGACACCTTGGCAAAAAGAAAAAGAAAAAGAGGGGAGTGTCAGCAACAGTTCTGTGGCTATTTAAATGCTCAAAGTCCACGGAGACGTCTTCCAGGGAGGCCTTCCTACTGCCTCCTTCAAGGCAGCTCGAACTTTACCCTCTTGCAGAACCAGTGAAGCATTTACTACCTCCTGGAGCCAACTTATCAAACCTCTTCACCCAGGGGTTAGAGGCCACAATGGCGAGGGATGAACGAGAAGGAAGTCAGATACATCTCTCCAAGAAATCTGTTCACGTCCTCGAGCCACAGTAACTGAAGGGCATACGGCGACTGTGATTCGACTATGCTCTGATAACACTCTGAGATTAAACTGCTGAAACAGCTCAATCCGTCAAGGCGAGCAGCCCTTTCCTGCTCTGATGCCACTAGGGGCCAGATAAAGCAGATCGCTCAGCAAAACCCGGCAGGGTTGCGATCATCAGAGACAACAATGGTGGAGAAGAACACTTGGCCACCACTATGGTCACAAGAGAGGCATGACAATGTGGTCCCATTTGTTGCCAAACCCCCCCC
>NW_015172644.1:136596-138256 GCF_001447785.1 Gekko japonicus | reverse complement strand
AAATGCCAGCTTTGTGCACTTAAAAGGGAAACGCGGCTGCTCTTAAAGGGGAAATGCCGGCTCCTGCACTTAAAAGGGAAACGCCGGCTCCTTTAAGTGCAGGGAACTGCTGTTTCTGGAGATCCGGTGCACGGGCGGGGGGTGGTGGTGGACGTCCCCAACGTGAGGTCATCACGTCGGGGATGCCCCGCCCCCTCCAGGAACACCCCCAAAGTCCCCCGCTGGAGGTGGAAGATGGACTTGGCAACCCTAGTAATCGGGTATACGAATGCTGAGCTTTTCTCCATTTAAGCTCAGGATACGTACTGTTTCCTCAGGTTTAATATGCGAAGCTTTGTGTATTTCTGAGAGAAGCCACAAAGACTATCTCAAGTAATAAATAGATAAGCTGTCACATGACCTGGAAACCAAAACGCTAAATGGGCTCTACAGGAAGGAAATGACTGAGTCAGTTAGCGTGGGTAGTACCTGAAACCCGCACGTCAACCAGAGTTTTGAATGGCATGTCTGTGGGTCATGATCCTGGGCCTGAGGCTAAAGAATGAGTAGCCTGCAGACCTCAAGGAAGCCTCTCTTCCTCAGAGGCCTGGGGCCTTGTGTAAATTTTGCAGTTGGACTACATTTCCCAGGCACCTTCCAAGCTTTGGGATTGGACGGGTGGGAAAGGAAGGTAAACAGGGACCAATCACTGTCAAGGAGCCAGAGCTCAGAGAGCATATAAACCCAGTCCCACACACACACACACACATACAGAGGAAGGCTGTTTGCTCCCTGATGCTGAGCAGGAGCTGCTTTTGGAGAGAGTTAAGGTTGCCAGCCCCCCCCCCCAGCCACTGGCCGGGGATGGGGGGTGGTTGCCAAATCCAGGCTGGGAACTTTGGAAATATGGGAGCGGAGCCCTGGGGAGCACAGGGACCTCAGTGCGGTACAATGTCATGGCGTCCACCCTCCAAAGCATCCATTTTCTCCAGGGGACTTGATTTCCGTAGTCTGGAGATGAGCTGTAATTCCGGGGGATCCCCAGGTCCCACCTGGAGGCTGGCAGCCCTAGAGGGAGTTGATTCACCTCGCCCGCAGCAGGCGGCGTCTGGCCTCACGAGATCAGCTACTGCAACAGAATTGGAACTAAAATCAGGCAGTTGCTTCAGGAAACCGTGTGGTGCACCAGCCGCCTCCTTCCTCTGTGTGTTTTGCCTTGTGTTGATTCTGTCCCGTTTTTTCCCCAATATAATTTTTCTCCTTTTTACTTTACTTGCTATACTATTTAATCCAACTGTTTCTTGTTCAGTCTGCCCGGGTTCTTCGGTCCTCATATTTGGCCTACATCAGGGCACACCCGGACCAATGTTCTCTCTAGGCTGTGGAGTCTTGTGAGCAAAAATTCTAGTTTGTGAGCTACTGGCATTAAAGCTGTTGCTACAGCATAAATTAGTTGGCTCTCTGGAGCCCTCCCTTCCTGAGCTAAGACAAAAATGTGTGAGCTGCTCCTTGCTCTGACTGAGGGCTGCTGGGAGCAGGGGTGGGGCTTGTTGCATGTGCCCGCCCCCTGGGCTCCTTACTGCCGGAGCTCCGCTCCCATGCGCTCCTGCAGGAAATGACCCCTGTAAACTGTGCTCAGGGGTCGTTTCCTGCAGGAGTGCACAGGAGCGGAGCTCTGTCA